>NW_027315757.1:34026469-34071469 GCF_026437365.1 Eucyclogobius newberryi | reverse complement strand
ACTTGTAAATGCATTCGCACAGGGGCCTGTTTGGTACAAGCTCTGCAATACAGAGCCACAACTGTTAGAACGCCAAGAGATCAGGAATCTTCTGGAAGTCATGCTTTACATTATTTACATGTGTTATAAGATCACCTTTAATATTGATGCATTGTGCATCATAAGACAAACATGTTGTGGAGCTCGTAGGAAGAAGGAAACATGTGACAGTCTGGTGGAGGCCGGAGGGGTTGGACAGTATCACATCCAGACCCCGGCTCTTCACCACACCCGGGCACCATATGGCCCGTGGTGCCCGGGTCGCCCCCTCGGCTCCTCCTCTCACCACTCTGGGCTTTTGAAAAGACATGTTTTCAAAGCTGTAAATGAGAGGAAGCAATAAGGAGATAGTGATGGTGCAGTGTGGTGCTTATGGTAATAATGGTGACCACCACAAACATAAGAGAGAAGAGGTCATCTTATAAGACCAAATCAACCCCCGTTGGTATAGAAAATATGTTTTTTTCCCTCTCTTTAAATGATGATTTACAGTAGTTGGATCCCTGCCACCAGCAGTACATGCTGTTGTGTCCTTGGACAAGACACATTACCCAGCATGTGTCAGCAATACCACTGCATGATTTATTGCTATAAGTCTGCTAATTCATTATCATAATTATAACTAAAATAACTATATTGAGTTGTAGCTCTTCAGTCTGAAACTAGTCTCCATGTCAGAAACAGCATAAACAAACAAACCAAACTTGAGATTTCATTTTTTGGGTCCAAACTCTTTTATTTGGTGATTAGTTATGTTCCATGGTCACAAGTTTAGAGTTTGTTTAACTCGAGCTTTTTGGTAATAAAGGTCTTGACTCGTCTAAGCTGAAGCTCTAAACTCTCATAACCTCCCAATACTTTATATAAAAGTGTACAAATAGAAATGTCAAAAAGAGAGAAAAGACCATTTTCATGAAACTTACAGTTTTATTATTAATACTCAACACATAATTTTCTTAATGTACAAAGAGAAAGAATAATCTTATTTGAGCACTTATAATTGTAGATATCAGTATGATCTTTATTAGAACCTTAACAATGTTTCTGCAGTTTTGTCATGATGTGGTTAACTCTGTTATTAAGATTACTGTTTTAATTTCCATACAAAAGAAAGATATTCCAGTATTTAATATTTACACATCCTATACAATTAATTGTTTTTGTGAAGTTTTTCTTTTTGTATGGTGTAAAAAATCTGGCATTATTTCAAAGAAAAGGGCCACAAAAAGAGAAAAAGAATGGCCAAGAGTAATATTATGTATATGTATATCATATTGTATACAATTGATACTATTTATATGATACAGTTTAGTCAACCCACAGTAATTTAATTAGTGAATGTAAGTGTGTTTGTCACAATCCAAAATACATTTAGAAGCAACCCCTTATGTTTGTGATCAGGCAAAGCGTGTAAAAAGTGTACAAATTATTCATAGGCAGAATACAAACAAATGCACACATGTTACAAATAGATATAAATAATAAATAAGAATTCACAGTATTTTTCTTGTCAGCATGAGAGTCAGTCCGCATTGATGGTAGACGCATTCATGTAAAAAGTGGAGCGTACGTCATCCAGTGTTAAACTCCCGGATGTTGTCGCTCGCCTCACACTCACCAGGACGCTCAAAATGTGGGAGCAAAAACAACACACTTATGTTGATCTGACAGAAGAGGATGGCGAGCACAGTGTCAGGTTTATGTCCACTTACGCTGCACACTGGACACTGATGTTAGCAGCAGCAAATCCAAAAAGTTATGCGTTTGAACAAAAAACGATGCAGCGACACTAGTGAGAATTATTTCTGCCGAGAAAGCATAATATTACTGTTCCAGAAAAAAAACGTCTGAAAATCAATGAGAATCTTCAGCTCAACAAATACTATTTATTATTTGTGAACAGTGTTATGCTCATGGACAGAGAGTTACAGACGTGGTTCTTCTGAGCATCTTTTGGACTCACACATTGCCCGGCCTTTCAAAGTCAAGTAAAATCCACTCAGATAGACGTGAGTCAAAGACTTTGAACTGAACATAAGAGCAACGATACCGGGCCAGGCACTGAAACTCAAGAAGAAGCGAGGAAACATGACTCCTCACAGGGACCGAACAGACTATAATATCTATATCTATATTATACACAACAGCCTTCAACATGCTCCTGGTTTTTCAAACACAGGGAGCATTTTGCTGCAGGACAAATAAAAATGCAAGTGTCAAACAGCAGATAAATGTGAGCTCAAATACAGCTGGAGCAGTTGAGTCCCCAGAAGAAGACTTGAATAAGGGGTCGCACCGATGCATTTCAGCTGTGAATGGCTTGGCACACTCCGTTTTCAACAGTTCTGTGCTGAGGCACTGACTTGACACAAACTTCAGCATTAAGTCAGGAGCGTCCGGCTCGGTCAGTGTGTGTGTGTGTGTGCATGTGTGTGTGTGTGTGTGTGTGTGCATGTGTGTGTGTGTGTGTGTGTGTGTGTGTGTGTGTGCATGTGTGTGTGTGTGTGTGTGTGCATGTGTGTGTGTGTGTGTGTACATGTGTGTGTGTGTGTGTGTGTGTGTGTGCATGTGTGTGTGTGTGTGCATGTGTGTGTACATGTGTGTGTGTGTGTGTGTGTGTGTGTGTGTGTGTGTGCATGTGTGTGTACATGTGTGTGTGTGTGTGTGTGTGTGTGTGTGTGTACATGTGTGTGTGTGTGTACATGTGTGTGTGTGTGTGTGTGTGTGTACATGTGTGTGTGTGTGTGCATGTGTGTGTGTGTGTGTGTGTGTGTACATGTGTGTGTGTGTGTACATGTGTGTGTGTGTGTGTGTGTACATGTGTGTGTGTGTGTGTACATGTGTGTGTGTGTGTGTACATGTGTGTGTGTGTGTGTGTGTACATGTGTGTGTGTGTGTGTGTGTGTGTACATGTGTGTGTGTGTACGTGTGTGTGTGTGTGTGTACATGTGTGTGTGTGTGTGTGTGTGTACATGTGTGTGTGTGTACATGTGTGTGTGTGTGTGTGTGTGTGTGTGTGTGTACATGTGTGTGTGTGTGTACATGTGTGTGTGTGTGTGTGTGTACATGTGTGTGTGTGTGTGTGTGTACATGTGTGTGTGTGTGTACATGTGTGTGTGTGTGTGTGTGTACATGTGTGTGTGTGTACATGTGTGTGTGTGTGTACATGTGTGTGTGTGTGTGTGTGTGTACATGTGTGTGTGTGTGTACATGTGTGTGTGTGTGTGTGTGTACATGTGTGTGTGTGTGTGTGTGTACATGTGTGTGTGTGTGTGTGTACATGTGTATATATTCTCATTAGCACAGTGATGTCTATCCCAAACAAAGAGTGAGAGTGGGACAGGCCGGGGCAGAGATGGCTCTAGAGTTTGTGTGCAATCACCAGTAGAGCCCTGGTAAATAATAGGCAATAAAAAGTGATCTTAAGTTTTTAACAAGGTTTGCTGCTTCAAAATAAGTATCACAATATACATCCTCTATATCATGTATCATCTATGTATACACGTCATATTGTATCACATAAATGTGTGGATAATCAGACTTATTTGAAAGAGCATTGAGAGTAGCTTATCTTAAAAATCTAAAAATCCTTGGGTAACTTACTCCTAAAACTAAGGTTTTTCTGGTTTACCACCAAACATCTACACTTAAAGCAAATTAGCCTCAATGATCAACTTTTGAGTCAAAATAAGAAACTGAATCATTCTAAACAAAGTCAGTATACTGATCGGTAAACTATTATAAATAAGTAAACATGAAATCCAAAGAAAAAAGCTTCAATTATATCACTTATGATTAGTTATGTTTTTGTCTTAACTATAGTTTGCATATTTTTGTTCAAGTATTTTTTATATTTTGTACTTTTTATTATATTTTGTTTATATCTTAAATTGTTGCAAAAGATATTGAAAGGTACATCCTGTCTGTCAGTTACTGTACAAAGTGAAAAGAGTTATTATTTACAAAGCAAAGACTTTACATACAACTGCTGACACGGATTGATGCCGTCTCCTTCTTATTTCCTCGCCGTTTCCCTTCTGTCCCGCTGACGCTGATAATGGCCGACCTGAACTTCCACTTTATCATATAAAACCTCCACAGATCTCAATGGTGATGTTTGGAGGGTGGTGCTGGGGAAGGTTGGCTCACTTTGATATAAGGCTAACTCCATCAGTCTCACTTTGACAGTGTAATCTGTGGAGCACGGGCCGCAGAGGCTGTTGAATTTATGAATAGTTATCACCAGGTTAGCGAGGGGAAAAACAGCTGTTATCTGTGCGATTTGCTTCCTCCACACGTGCTCTCACTCACGCACACAGCCACCTAATATACAGTGCATTTAGATCGGTGCGTGTGATAAGATGTGTGCTCCAATCTCACTTCAGCACTCCTGCACGAGCAGCCCTTGAACTCATGACATTGGCAATCAAAGCTCAACATCTTTAAATAACTAATAGAGGCTTCTTGATTCTGTACAGTAATGCTATGAGTCATCCTCAGACGCTTGGGGGCTGGGGCGGGGTTTGGGATGATAAGGCATGTCTATAGAGTGCCTGAACCTGCACCAAGTAACGGTCCTGTGCAATAAACGAGACCTCTGCAGCCTGAAAGGCTTTATACTCTATCAGTCACAAAGCTTTTTATAAAATGGCCACCTTGTTAGCAGCAGAGTCAGTATAACAGCTCCTCCTCAGCGTGCACTTTTATCAGCATCATTATCTCTTACACATTGGTAACTTCCTGTCTACATAAAACCACACTGCATATTAATTAAGACATTGTCCTAACAAAGAACACTTCATCATTTAGACTGCTTTCATGAGTGAATAGTGAAGCCTTCAGCCAGATACTCGTGAGAGGCCTAACAAAGTCAGTGCCTGTGACTCTTGTCATGTAACCTGAATAAAAGAGGTGGTCTGGGCTGCCATGCAGTCAAGTCTTTCTGTGACAGTGGGACATCCTGAATATAACTGTCTGACAGCTTCATAAAAGGCTGCCCATACTAATATGAAATTATTTTAACAAGATTATAAAACAGCTTTGTGCCAGCAGCAGCAGTAGCAACAGCGCCTCCTTAAGCTTCTTGAGTGCGCAGTAAATCTTTACTGCTGTTTAGGCTCATAAACATAGAGCGAACAGGAGGTCTGCTCTGTGCTGCTGGACCATATATGACCTGGAGGAAACATCCACGGAGACCATTAAGGCACATCCTCCTTCCAGTGTCTTCCCCTTCAGATCAAACATTTCACAGTAAAACAAGTGATAAAAGTGTGTCCAGTGTGCATTTCATTTAGAGTGTGTAGAAACAAATTAAGATCTAAGATCTACAACGTTTTAAAATTCCATTTTTTTCAAGAAGCAAAAGAAAAGCATGAGCATGAAATTATAAATGAAAGTTAAAGTTAAAACTAAGGCCAACCATCCTGGTGGCACTAGGTATGAGCACAACTAACAAAACATACAAAACAGTGAAAGTGCAACTGACAGAAAACAAGATAATGAGCTCATTTTTATCAATACTAACATCTTATTCATAATTATTGTTGTTCTTATACCCTGTTTTCTAAATAAAGATCTTATTATCATTCATGATTGTATTTCTCATTGGAAAGTGGTGATAGTGGTCTGAGAGTGGCTCCTGTGACACAGCGGCTCCTCTGTCCACACTGACCATGGGCAGTTCAGTTTCTCCTTGTGACAACACTCACGTCTCACTAACATCACAGCTTCAGTCAGAGCTGAGATGGTGCTGCTTCTTCCTGATAACCATTGAGTACATGGGTTTGTGTAGCTGAGGCAGAGGGAATGACTATGTGGATAAAGTTAAGTAGCTTTGGCCATTTCTGAGAACAATTCCACAACTCCTGATTTTTGGACCCTCCACAAAAGTCCTGACCCTCTGTTCTGGTGTCAGTGGTCCTTGGGGCTTAGGAGAGTTTTAATGGAATCATCCCTGATCTAACACTGATGAGTCTATTCCTCCACCCTCCTCTAACGCCTTTCTCACACATCCGACTCAATGCTGGACAGTTTCTCATACACATGGCCATTGCTTCCATTGAAGGGTCTGGGGGGCCCCACCCCCAGCATGGAGCCGTGGTGGTTCATGCCCCCCAGGCTGAGCTCTTTGGGGAAGCGAGGGGTAACACTAGACATGACTCCAGATGGAGCAGAGCCTGGTACATAGGATGTGGTGCTCAGTTGGCTCCTAAAGTCACCTCGACTGTTTTTGACAACTTGCTGCTGTTGCTTTTTCATATAGTATTGTTTGGCGCCGTGCATCAAACACTGGTCATCACCAAAAGTAGGAATAAAGGGGTTTTGGTTGACCCGGTCGGGGTAGAGAGATTTGGATAAGGAGAAGCCCCCTTCCATGAGTGACCTGTCCCGCATGTCTCTTTCCCCAGTGGAGCGCCGATGAGGTCCCTCGCCCCCTCTGAACAGACCGAATGGAGAGCCTGGCCCTTTCCCTCTGTCCCCACCGTAAAACAGAGGGTCTCTGTCTCGGTCCCGCTCTGATCCACCGTGTCGATCAAATATGTTTGCAAAAGGACCACCGCCCTCCATGTACCGCTCCTTCTCCTTTAAGCTAACACTTCTAGGTGGAGGTAACATTCCTCCCATGCCCGGCCCGCCCATTCCTCCCCCTTCATCCAAACCTCCGATCAGGCTGCTCATCACCCCTGTGTCTTCTTTCTGCAGGTCCACAAATGTGTCGTAAGAGTGCTGCCGTCGAAGGGGCTTCCCAAAACCGCCCTTTCTCCTCTGCTGGACCTGGGACTGAGGAGCCACGCCACTTTGCCCTCCCCCCATTTGTTCCAACATGTGGTTGTTGTCCTCACTGATGTCATACAGTGTCCCAGTCTTTTTGCAGCCCTCACATCGCATGCATGTAGCAGAGCTGGGCCGGCTGCCTCCTGCTGAGGAGCCACAGCTCACACCGCCATATCCTCCATTCCCGTGGAGGGACATCTGTTTCCCTCCTCCGGCCCGACAGTTTCTGCACTCCCACTCTCCCCCAGACAGACCAGAGCCAGCCTTTGGGTCAGGCTTTTTGGGTTTACTTTTGAGGAAGTCGTCCACTGGAACCAATGAGGTGCAGGTGGGGACTCCTCCATCTCTGTTCACCGGACCCTCAGTCAGGTCCACATGCTCCCACTGAGGGACACCTTCTTTGGGCCTAAACTGGTCCAGGTAAAAGTCTCGAACACTCTCTTTCTCCCTGAATAGGTAGGCGTTCCCATCGTTACCTCCTCTTTTGCGCTCTGAGGGCGGGACAGGCGGCGGTGAGCTGGACCTGTGGCCGTGGTAGTGATGGTGGCTTATGTGGTAGGGCTTCCTCCTGTACCCAAGCTCAATTTCGTCCAGCTCCCGTCTGGACTTGGCGGAGGCGGGCCTCTTTTTCAGACTATCGCGGTACTGTTTGCGTTTCTTGGCATTGCCCTCTAGGTTGCCATATGTTACAGTATGGGTGGAAATATCCGATCCATCCGAGCGAATATCTTCATCTCCTCTCCCGCCACAATAGCTATGTCCTGGGATGTATGTGGAGCTGGAAGCCCCCCCCTTAAAAGAGAACTTGCCATAGACATCAGGCACGGCACTCTTGAAGCTCTGGCCAGAAGGAGGTGTCTGTGAGAGCAGGTCAAAGGTGCTCATGTTTCTGTGGGTGAGTGCTGAGCATGGCTGTGTGGTGAAGATGGGGGCCACACCTCCTCCGAGGCTGTCGCAGTCGAACATGCCCCCCTCCTGGGAGCTGGCACTCCCCAGACTGTGAGGTCTTCCAGGAGGAGGCCCACTGAGGCCAAGAGAAGAGCCGTGATGATGCATATAGGGGTCCTGGTACAGGTTACTGTCTTTCATGTGGATATTACCAAACGTCCTCTCCACCTCGCTGATGTAGTCACTAAACATGTTGTCCTCAGGGAGATAAGGGGGCTTACAGTCCGAGTGTCCGGCCAGGCTGCGGCGGTGCTCCGAAATGTCGTAAACAGAAGATTCTCTGCGAATGAAATCCAGTGCACTGTGAGGGGAGCCGTTCACCCCGGACAGTGAGGCCATGTTCTTGGCAGTGCGTAAGAGACGCATGATGTTGGAATGGGTGTTGTTCATTGTAGCGGATGGTGAGTTCAGTGCTGAGCTGCTCTTTTCCTCAATCTGCACCCCGTGTATACAACTGTAGATGCCCTGTTGGGAAATAAACAGACAGAATGATAAATTACACTTGTGAAAAAAACTAAACATTGGAGTAAGGAATGATTATGTGTTATTCCATATGCATGTACTTATATTCCATATGAAGAAAAGAGATGTACACATGACACATGACACATGAATTGTGAATGTACAGTTGTACTTGTATTTTGTGTAAGTTAAAATCAATAGTGAAGGAGTCATAATTGTAAAAGTGCACATTATATTTTGTGAGGGAACCAGCAGAGGCAGCATTCAGGAGCTGGTGTAAAGGGGCAGCACATGATGGATAAAGGCACAGGGGCTGTAAAAACCCCTGAGTCCAACTGGTCAATACCTTGAATCAATGTGATTAGAATTCAGCCCAACAATATCCTGGGGCACTTATTAAACATCCTTATTTTCAGTCTGCCTTCCTCAGCACAGTCCAGGGAGAGGCCATCTCCACTGTCCTCTGACACCCAGACAAACGGCCCCATCTGCATTCAGTCATGTAATGTACAATATTCAGATCAAATAGAAGGGGAGCGGGGACAAACGGGGTATGATAGATGGGACGTCCAGGATTTGGATCAATGAAAAATAAAAGGTTTTACTCAGTTTTTCAGGACCTTTGTAAAAGTCAATATGTGGCAATGCAAAAAGATGACCCTGTGTGAGATTCAGCTGTGTCGAGGTCAAACCTTTGCTCAAGGGTCACAGTTCAGGCAGCTGTCAACTGTTTATCTGCTTTCACTGCCAAGCTAAGCTATGGCACCTCCTGTGTTCTGCTAATCAGGGCCGGCCCAGCCCATAAGCGAACTAAGCAGCCGCGTAGGGCCCCGAGGCTTTAATAGGGCCCCCAATCTGGCAACCCGTTTTATGCGAAGTGCAAGAGCAGCGAGCGCCACTAGTGTAGTAGCGCTGCTGGCGCGGCAGCGCACACAGCGGTAACATAACACACAAACCACATTTATTTGTAATGACAATCTGGCAACCAAGACACCAAACCTGCGCTGATTGTGCAACTTCATTGTGCGCGAGGAGCTCGAGAGCAAAACATGAACACAACATAACGTGGTCCTCATGTCCAGAGGAATATATCCCCCCGATGCCAAAAAACGAAAGAAGAAACTTCTTGACGATGTAAAGAAACTGCAAACTCAACAACACTCTCCAGGTATTGAACTTCTCTTACAAAGAGACGGTTAATGCTGCTGTTTGAAACAACACGAGTCTGTCACGTTAGTTCGCTCAGGCTGGAGGCGACGAGAGCTCTGCCCCGCGCATAATAATGTGTCTGAATGAAAGATAATGAGCTTAACATTTACACCAGGCCGGTGAGGGGCGTCTGTGCCCCGGGTCACTAAGAGGCGGAGATCCGGTCCGGACGACCGCCGTCTCGTCCAGAACCTCTGACGTGAGACTTTGGAGTGAACAGTGTGTCCCCTGTCCCGGGCCCCTGTCCCGGGCCCCTGTGCAGCCTCAGTCAGAGATGAGCTGGTTTGAGTTTGCGTCCCTCTCTCTCACATCACCATGTGTGAGATCAATCGTGACTCGTGATGTCTGTTTTACTTTGACTTCTTAAAGTGCAATAAGAGGAACGTAAAGGTTTATGCACGTAAGATCCATCAGCCAATCACATCGCAGCATTGTTTCATGCAGGAGTCCAGTGTGTGATGTTCTGATCAGAACAAACATTTATATTGTAATTAACTTTTAATAGAGCAATAAAACATTTCAATTTATTTAAAAAGCATCATTAGACTATTTGTTATAAATTATAATAAATTGATAGTGAAAAATAACCAGACATATTATAATTACGTCTGTTATAGAATAATACTATATATTTTTATACAAAAGTGGCAAAGTTGCAGAAACGCAGTCTCTTCACTATAGCGAGGTTTGGACCTTCACTTCTCGTTCTGTTCATTCTCTGGGAATAACATGTTTGCACTGTTTTATCAGTGTTAATTGTTAATCAAGCAATGCTTATGCCATTTGTTTAATTTAATATAACTTGTTTTGTCACTTTGGCAAGAAGGAACAGTTGGGAGCTGTAAAAGATAAATTAGTAAGGATCTCTATTACTTTTACATTTTCAGTTAAAATGAATCAATTTGATCATAATTATTTTTCATAGCCAATATTGTATTGAGTAATTAAGTACACTAATGTATTAATAACTGGCTTTAGTCATTTTCTCCTGGCACAGTTTCATCACATCATCATTTTATAGCATTACAACCTCAAAATTTTACTCTTACTTTAGCCGACTGGACCACATCAAAATGCACCAGAAGACCCAAAAAGGTCTGAAAATATCTGGGGGAGGGCCCCCAGACCCCCCCTGTTCATTAATTTAAACTGCTAATGTGGCTGTAGACCCTTAACGCCCACAAATACGCCCAAAAACATATCTGGGACGTGTGTTATTTGTACAGGGAGTAGAGGTGATGTCAGCGGAATACCAAGTTGCATTGTGGGATTTAAGTTATCAATATTTGAGCTTGTGAGGTGCTGAGAATAAACTAACTGGCAAACGGATGCCCTGGAGTTTTGGTGCGCTTTGTTAGCGTTGAAGAAAGTTCCCATATGTGAATTGTTCACTGACAATGGCAATAAAACTGATTCTGATGACGTGGTGAGGGGCCCCCAAAAATGTTTTTGCTTAGGGCCCCCTGAAGGCTTGGGCCGGTCCTGCTGCTAATATGACTCATTGACCCAGGCCTCTCCTTTCCTGGACGCTGATCTCAACCAGTTTATTAGCTTTGCTGAATGGACAATCAACATTGCACTAAAAGGTTCTTTATCCCTGGTTCAGTGTTTGGGTAATGGTTTTACTTACTTATAATATGTACAGAGGTTAGCACTACCAAACATCCCTACATCCACTATTTCCTCACTGCTTATCATATGTATCTAATCTGTACTTTCAGTTTACATCATTATCCCTCAATATTTGTGTTTTCCTAAATTCCCCTGTCCTTCTCTGACTTGGCTTGTCCTCGGATTGTCTCTCCTTGGTTGGTTTTGACCTTAAAAGGTGGTAATGTTTTCATTCTTAGACACTTATAAATAATATAGCTTTTCTTGTCCACGTCCTAATGTTCTTTGTGTGTGAAAAACCCTTCTTGGGTAAGTGCTGCGAATGATCTCAACAAGCACTATGATGCATGCATCAGGCTGCTGTTTGGTATTGTTCCCTATTCAAATAAACCAATAAATATATATACAGCAGAGAGACGTGTTTGATGAAGAAAGTCCAAATGGTTGACTGTATTCAATAGAAAGATTTCGATAGGTTTGCTTTGCAGAATAAAGAATAAAGAGTATGAGACTTCATAGGTGCAGGACAAGAGCTAAAAGTGACTCGGATGTGCTTGACTAAAGGGATGTAAACCATCCAAATTTTGTGGCACAATATATATATATATATAACAATATTATCGTGGTACAATATTCAGGACAATCTTACAAAAATACAGATTGTTTTGTCATTATTGTCATATTTAACAGGATTGAGGTTTAAAGTGTATATCACAGGCCTGTTAGACTAGCTTTATTATCAATAATCCTGCAGCTAAAACAAAACTATGTATTTAAAGTGGACATAACATGCATTATAAAAATAGCATTTGCTTTGATTCAAAGATTTTTTCATTGCGCTTTCATTAGTATTTCACGTTGTGGAAGACACATTATAATTACCTCTTAAGGTATTTGCAGAAGTGGGAATGAACCATGATAAGTAAATATAATACTGGTAATATTATGTAACATTATCAGCAAGACAACATATCCATGTGCTCATAGTGAAAACATCTTCAGCGCCAAAATACTGATTTATGGTTTGTGGCACACTGTGTAACTTTTCTGTTGGAGGATCTGCTTCCTGCTTGTTTCCATGGAAATGGGCAGGTGATGCCAAGAAGCCATGTTACAGGTCAAATGTTACAGGTCAAATGTTACAGGCCAAATGTTACAGGTCAAATGTTACAGGTCAAATGTTACAGGTCAAATGTTACAGGTCAAATGTTACAGGCCAAATGTTACAGGTCAAATGTTACAGGTCAAATGTTACAGGTCAAATGTTACAGGTCAAATGTTACAGGCCAAATGTTACAGGTCAAATGTTACAGGTCAAATGTTACAGGTCAAATGTTACAGGCCAAATGTTACAGGTCAAATGTTACAGGTCAAATGTTACAGGTCAAATGTTACAGGCCAAATGTTACAGGTCAAATGTTACAGGTCAAATGTTACAGGTCAAATGTTACAGGCCAAATGTTACAGGTCAAATGTTACAGGTCAAATGTTACAGGTCAAATGTTACAGGCCAAATGTTACAGGTCAAATGTTACAGGTCAAATGTTACAGGCCAAATGTTACAGGTCAAATGTTACAGGTCAAATGTTACAGGCCAAATGTTACAGGTCAAATGTTACAGGTCAAATGTTACAGGCCAAATGTTACAGGTCAAATGTTACAGGTCAAATGTTACAGGTCAAATGTTACAGGTCAAATGTGTGAAGATGTGAGACTGCTCACAGTAAGAATACATGTTTATAACACCTGTAATTAGATGAATTTAAATACATCCAGTGGAACAGTAAAGCAATAACATGTCCTTTTTTAAAGATGTTTTTGCCCGCAGGCTTTCTTGATAGGAAAGTACAGAGTGAAATGGGGGATGAGAGAGAAGGGAGGACATGAGGCTGCACTTCAAGCCTGACAAACGTGTGCCATGCCCTAACCACTCTGCCACCAGGCAGCACTGCAGTAACATTTCCATAGTGACAAGAAGACCACCAGAACATGTACATTGAAGACCTTTAACACTGCACAAGTGTCTGATCATAGTCTAACCTTGTAAACAGCAGTTCTGAGAACGACCATGAAGCAAAATACATAAAGTATGGGAAAAGTTACAAAGCTTTAACATTATAAAACAACTCAAAAAATATGTCTACTTCAAGTCATTGAGCCTTAATATGCAATAATATTGTCAGCTGACAATACAACATCTCAGTATTTTGGTTATTGTTACATCCATAATGAGTACTCAATACTTTTGAATCAAACATATAAATACAAAGAAACCAATATTTAGAATATCTTAGTTAGCGTAACTAGTATTACGTATTAAGTATGGCCACAATGCCTTGAAAATTAAATAATAGCTCACATTATTGGTGCATAGACCTTTACTCCACATGCCTGCTTCATAACAAAGCGCAGACTGATGCTAGTTAACATTTATTTGGGCAATAAAATGGTTGAAATTTGAATCTACCAAGAGAGCTTGGTAAATCTATAAGCAATTCACAAGGAAATCAACACACCATAACAACTTATACTGTTATGCACGCAGGATTCAGAAGGCTTGCAGTGAGGAGTAATTACTGCCCTAATGCATTTACTGTTCTCCTCTAAATCAATATAATTAATTAGTAGCAGCAGCAGTGCAGGTGGAAGCAGGAGGCGCAGGAGAGAGGAGGAGAACCACGTCCGACAACACGTGACGCAGGCTGACCGCAACAGATGTTTCATTTTTTACTCCGAGGGCTTAAGCATTAATTGTGTTGATACATTTATTGGATTACGCTGTGAAATAAACAGTGGAATCAATTGTGGAGAGAAGAGAGAGAAATGGAGCGTGCACGAGTCAAAGGGAAAGGCCTGTACCAGACTTACACCTGCAGAAGAAGAACGTCAGAGCACCAACGCAGACTCAGAGGATCTATACACTTCAGAGACTGTATATTCATTCTGATAATTGGAATTGAATATTGAGTTTTACAAAATCCACCTCGCTTACTAGAGCTGGGTAGTTAAATTACATTTAAGACACATTTTAGTTTAGTTTAGTAGTTATCAGACTGCATACTTTAGCTTGAAGTTAAATGACTCTTGCTTCAGTTACATTTTGGAGACAGTGAGTGAGTCTGTACGTGACAAAATCTTTATAGTGACAACACTGATGATGATGATGATGATGTGAACGTTTGTGATTTATTTAAGGATTTATATTTAAGGATTGGTCCTTCCAGTTGCACTAAGTTAGATGTTACGTCCTAACCTTAACTCCTAACTCTAACTCTAACTCTAACTCTAACTCTAACTCTAACTCTAACCCTAACCCTATAAAGGAATATCTTATCTTATCTTAACCTTAACTCCTAACCCTAACCCTAACCCTAACCCTAACTCTAACTCTAGCTCTAACCCCTAACCCCTAACCCTAACCCTATAACCCCTAACCCTAACCTCTAACCCTAACCCTATAACCCCTAACCCTAACCCTATAACCCCTAACTCTAACCCTAACCCTAACCCCTAACCCTAACCCCTAACTCTAACCCTAACCCTAACTATAACCCTAACCCCTAACTCTAACCCTAACCCCTAACTCTAACCCTAACCCTAACTCTAACCCTAACCCTAACCTTAACCCTAACCCCTAACTCTAACCCTAACCCCTAACCCTAACCCTAACCCCTAACTCTAACCCTAACCCCTAACTCTAACCCTAACCCTAACTCTAACCCTAACCCTAACCCTAACCTTAACCCTAACCCCTAACTCTAACCCTAACCCCTAACCCTAACCCTAACCCCTAACTCTAACCCTAACCCCTAACTCTAACCCTAGCCCCTAACTCTAACCCTAACCCTAACCCCTAACTCTAACCCTAACCCTAACTCTAACTCTAACCCTAACTCTAACCCTAACTCTAACCCTAACTCTAACCCTAACCCTAACTCTAACCCTAACCCTAACTCTAACTCTAACCCTAACTCTAACCCTAACTCTAACCCTAACTCTAACCCTAACCCTAACTCTAACCCTAACCCCTAACTCTAACCCTAGCCCCTAACTCTAACCCTAACCCTAACCCTAACCCCTAACTCTAACCCTAACCCTAACTCTAACTCTAACCCTAACTCTAACCCTAACTCTAACTCTAACCCCTAACCCCTAACTCTAACCCTAACCCTAACTCTAACTCTAACCCTAACTCTAACCCTAACCCTAACTCTAACTCTAACCCTAACTCTAACCCTAACCCTACTCTTACTCGCGCAGAAGTTTCCACAAATATCTTCTGAATTTGTTGGCCCACTACATTGTACTTTGTAATATTAGAGTTCCTCTTGTTACTATGTCCTATACTAATGACCTCTCTCAGTGAACGTTTGGCCTGAATATTTAAACATGAATAATCGGGTGTATCTGGTCCACACACGCTGCTGTCACACGGTTCTAAAGACAAAAGTCATTGCAGTAAATGAGGCTGATGGCTGAATGTTGCACGAGGCATAATTACACATTCTAATGATGTAATAATCAAAAGCAGAAAAACCCAGGCCTGTCTCTGGAAATGAGAAGTCAACTGACATTTCACCGACCGATGTTTTATGCATCTTTCACACAAATGAGCCAAGGACAGGCACACACGGGCCAAAACAAGGGGGCGCAAAATTATCACCACGGAAAATAATCAAAGTTGGGCACTGGTGCGGAATATTGCAGCGGCGGGGGAAAGTGTGAGCCCCAGTTTTCCGCTGTAGCCGTGCTCTTACTTGGCACGAGAAGTGGAGGCAGCATATCGGCGTGACACTGTGTTGTAAATTAGCCACGTGCTCTGGCCTGAGGCGGTTCACCTTCAGAGCCACGGACTTAAACCAGAGTCAAAACTATTGGAATGCAAATGAAATAACTCTGGGGTGACTTTGGTCTCCTGGGATCCAGTAATCTGCCCGCTCCGGTTCTGTGCTTTGCTTTTGTTGAGTGAAATATTGATTTCGGCTCATCATTTTGTAAATATTTACCCCCAAAACACAAAGGAATCCTGGTTAAGTGTTGAGACAGAAGGAGGCAGCTTCTCTATCCAAGTGGACTTTAACATCGATGCCAAAAAGACATACGTTTAAAGAAGTCAAAGAGATCGTGTTTGAAGTGTAACGTCACAGAAGGAAAGTGAAAATATATCTAGAATGAATTGTGACTTAATGACACAGAAGTCATTCAGCAACATCTTTTGGGTCAGCTATTGTGGAAATTAAAATGGTTCTTTTATGCCATTGTCTTTATTATGTTATCTAGTACAAGATCCCAGGTACATTAACCTCTGACCCTGACCCTGGGGGGGAACTACCGTATTTTCCGGAGTATAAGCCCAAAAATGCATAATAGAGAAGAAAAAAACACATAAAAGTCACACTGGAGTATGGAATGCGGTTGCAAGTGTGAAAATAACAAATAATATCACATATAAGTTGCTCCGGAGTATAAGTATAAGTATATAAGTATAAATATAAGTAGAAGTCGCACCCCGGCCGACTTATAGTCTGGAAAATACGGTAGGTTCTTTATCACACAAGTACCATGTTGGAGAGTGTGGAGAAGTCAATATAAGCAGTCATACATATAGAGTTACGTCTTCATAATGTTTAATGTTGGAATTATGTCCACACTACTCTACAATTGGGATATTGGGCTAAATAGGTCCAAATGATTTGAACTACCTTTGACGTACTGACAAGTTGTGAACGGAGTGAATAAGATGAAGATCCCGTTCTCACCCTGCTTATGGAGAACACAAATCCCGGCTGCCCTGAGCACATGCCCATGAAGGAGAAGCGCAGCTGCCAGTAGAACCAGTGTTCGCAGATGAACGTGATGAGGGACAGAGCCATAGCCGCGCCCAACATGTAGAAGACTCCGGCCATGTTGTCCACATCCAACTGGCTGGACATCACCTCGTTCTTCTCGTGGTGGCAGATTCCAGTCAGCCACAAGGATTCCAGCTCCTCCATCTCGCCTGAAGGGAGTTCAACAAACCATCAGTAATGACAAGGCAGCAGCATAAAACCATGACCAACTCGTAAAGTATCAGGAGAGACTGAGCGAGGTGCAATGCATGGTGTAAGATGCAATACCAGCCTTGACATCAGTGGAAGTGGTGGAAGGAAATAGATGAGTAGAAGCTGAGGCTGCTGAAGATGGTTATGAGAGGCAAAAGTAAGTGCAATACATCCAGAGTATCGCAATACACATATCATGTACATTTTAACAATTGTCCAGTTTTCAATCGTGCAAACTTTTCCGTAAATCTCACAATCCTATGAGATAAGACGTGTTGCCGATGGTAACCGCACAACGGGAGCGAGAGCAGCTTTTGGATAAGCTAATAAAAACCAAAGCGCGAAAGAAGCGAGAAGCCAGAACGAGGGAACGTATGACGCGTACGACAATTACAGAGGGGGATTGAATTAAAGGCGGTTAAAATATCAACTTTAAGAAGAGTGAAGGGTGTGATGTAATAAAAGATGGAAATGGAGGACGCAGAGAGGATGATGCAAGAGGAGGGAAGATGGCACCCAGACGGGAAGAAGCAGGGCTGATATTTGCAGAGGAGAAGCTGAACAGGAAGAGACACACATGCCACTGGTCAAATGTTAATTACATCAATCCTATTTGCTGCCGTTTTGCTCGTGCGCCGTGTGCCAGGAAACACAACATTAGTGATGTGTGAGGAGCCGTGCAGGAGGCAGGGCCCCGAGTCTCACTTGTCTTAGTGGGTCACCTTCAGTTTCATCATGGGCCGCTCTCTATCAAAGACGACTTGTGCGGGACAGACGCTACTTAATTAATCACCCAGTCAGCACCTGTCTCTGCACCTGTCTCTGCACCTGTCTCTGCACGTCCAGCCCAGTGTGGTAACAACGCAAAAGCATACGCTCAGGGCTCAACAAACTACACACTGCAGACACTACAATGTGACTGAAATGTTGTCTAAACTACTGTGTACTGTCTAGACATGTCATAAAAAAGGGCTGTGGCTTGTCATAATACAACCTGCTGGAACACAAATAAGTCTAAATGTAAGAATTAGATAGAGAGCTGAATCATCTTTGTTTGGGCATTATTATCTATGACATATAATTTATCCTATGATGCAACAGAGTATTTTCTCCCAGACTTTTGAAGGCGTTTACAGGCCACTTCAAGTGAGAGTGGACTTTCTAGGCCAACAGGATGGTGAGGCGTGACCAAGTGACATTGAAATCCTGAGAGGACTGACACAGAACATGCTTAATGCTGGCTGAGACTCAGAAGAGACATTTGGACATAAATAAGACCTATAGTGATCTGTTGCTGTTACATGTCTCTGACTGGTCATCATTATGTTCTGTATGTAGGCGGATATAAATAAAGTGGTGCAACATTGCTGTCTGTTTCACACGCCACGTGCCAGAGGCTGACCCATATTCACAAAGTGTCAAAATGCACCAGGAGCTATGCTGGCACCCTTAACTGGGACGCAATATAGTGGGCCCCTAAGGGCCCTTGGTTCTGGATGCTCATAACACACTCGATCAAACCCAACTAAAGCTTCAACAGACTCGTCAAACTTCCAACAATGTCCTGTCTCAGTTGTCTTGTAGTGTAGATTAAAATGGGACATTATGAAATGAGACGTCAGTGTGACATTTGTGTATAATTAAGAATTTCACATGAAGTGAATGGAGTTTGGTTCGATGGCTCCTGCACAGAACACTTCACTGACCGCTCTGTCTCAGATTCATTCATGTTGCTACAAAAGCTGACAGGAAAGTAGTGTGTTTCAAAAGAACAAGCCCTGGATATTCTCTCATAATGGGCAATCTTTATACATCCATCTCATACAGTATCGGCCACAACATCACAGACAAAACATCACGTTACAACTCAGCACTGTCTACACGAGCTTTCAGTTTTATCAAAGCTGTAAATGATGTATTTAAAAGAATGTCTGCAGACTCATTTAAACAAATCACCTTCTTGAAATATAGTCTAATCTCTAACTTTCTCCAGTGTGTGTGGTGGTGTATACACCACCGTGTATACACGGTGGTGTATACACGGTGGTGGTGTATACACGGTACAGATTTTCTACTGAGTACATTCATTCAAAGCAGTGAAACATGGCTGCTGCTCCTCACCATCTCCAAAAAGCTGAAGAATGGCCAGGTCTATGTGTCGTTTCCATAGCGACTCCTTCTGGATAGCGATGCCATAGCCGGTGGTGGCAAAGATGTAGCCACTGCCAATGGTCACCAGCTTACAGCCCTCGTCCCTGCCGGCCATGTAGTTCAGGACGGCGGCGTCGTAAATGAAGGCGTCTAGTTTGCTGATGACGAGAAGATCAGGAAAAATATAGGTTACAATTAATTAGCATTTAGAAGCAGCAGCCTCACCATTCCAATTAACCTGCTAAAGAGCGCTAAGCTGCTGATAAGTGTAATAGACTTCCGCTTGATGTGCCAGAGGCTGGAGCCGGCACACAAATGAGTAAAGAGCAGCTGTTGAGACGGTGGTGAAGAGAAAACTGTGGTTTTATGTTGGCAAGGAAATTCATAATCCTGGCATTTTTAATTATATGTTCATTAATATGCATTGTCCCTTTAAACGAATAAATCTGAATGGGGTTAATTTGATCACTGAGATTCGTGAGCAGGACCTCCACCTCTATAACCCGGACCTCCACCTCTGTCTCCGGACCACACCTCTATAACCCGGACCTCCACCTCTGTCTCCGGACCACACCTCTATAACCCGGACCTCCACCTCTGTCTTCGGACCACACCTCTATAACCCCGGACCACACCTCTATAACCCCGGACCTCCACCTCTGTCTCCGGACCACACCTCTATAACCCGGACCTCCACCTCTGTCTTCGGACCACACCTCTATAACCCCGGACCACACCTCTATAACCCCGGACCTCCACCTCTGTCTTCGGACCACACCTCTATAACCCCGGACCACACCTCTATAACCCGGAGCTCCACCTCTGTCTCTGGACCACACCTCTATAACCCGGACCTCCACCTCTGTCTCTGGACCACACCTCTATAACCCGGACCTCCACCTCTGTCTCTGGACCACACCTCTATAACCCGGAGCTCCACCTCTGTCTCTGGACCACACCTCTATAACCCCGGACCACACCTCTATAACCCCGGACCTCCACCTCTGTCTTCGGACCACACCTCTATAACCCCGGACCACACCTCTATAACCCGGAGCTCCACCTCTGTCTCTGGACCACACCTCTATAACCCGGACCTCCACCTCTGTCTCTGGACCACACCTCTATAACCCGGAGCTCCACCTCTGTCTCTGGACCACACCTCTATAACCCGGAGCTCCACCTCTGTCTCTGGACCACACCTCTATAACCCGGACCTCCACCTCTGTCTCTGGACCACACCTCTATAACCCGGACCTCCACCTCTGTCTCTGGACCACACCTCTATAACCCGGACCTCCACCTCTGTCTTCGGACCACACCTCTATAACCCCGGACCACACCTCTATAACCCCGGACCTCCACCTCTGTCTTCGGACCACACCTCTATAACCCCGGACCACACCTCTATAACCCGGACCTCCACCTCTGTCTCTGGACCACACCTCTATAACCCGGACCTCCACCTCTGTCTCTGGACCACACCTCTATAACCCGGACCTCCACCTCTGTCTCTGGACCACACCTCTATAACCCGGACCTCCACCTCTGTCTCTGGACCACACCTCTATAACCCGGACCTCCACCTCTGTCTTCGGACCACACCTCTATAACCCCGGACCACACCTCTATAACCCCGGACCTCCACCTCTGTCTTCGGACCACACCTCTATAACCCCGGACCACACCTCTATAACCCGGACCTCCACCTCTGTCTCTGGACCACACCTCTATAACCCGGACCTCCACCTCTGTCTCTGGACCACACCTCTATAACCCGGACCTCCACCTCTGTCTCTGGACCACACCTCTATAACCCGGACCTCCACCTCTGTCTCTGGACCACACCTCTATAACCCGGACCTCCACCTCTGTCTCTGGACCACACCTCTAGAAGCCCCTCCCCTTCTAATATGCTTTCTTTCAACATTCAGTCTTCAATCATTCTGAAATTGTGTCCCTACAATGAACATTGGCTTTATACATGAATTCATGTAATTTGCATGTTTTTGGTTAAACCAGCCTAAATGTTTTTTAAAATAGACCTTCAGCCATAAGACCCGATGGATACATTTGACTGACAGACTGACAGAAGAGCTGCTGTACTTTACACAGCAGTCCTCACCCGGCCTTCAGACTCAGCAGGGCCTCGTTCACGTTCCTCTGATGAAACTTGGTCATGTATCCGTGCATCTCGGGATAGTTGTTCCTGATGTTCCTCTCCGTGCTGCCGTTGGGGACTGTACCAAAACGGAAGGGGGGCGAAAAATCGTTGGGGCTCTGGAACTAAATAACCAAGATAGAAATAATGTTAATAATACATGTTACCGTGCCTGTGTTGTCAGACTGAAAACCCCAAGCGTTCATTCTTACCTTTTTGTCAGATAGACCAGTCACCTGGTCGACATACTCCTCCTGGATCATGAACGCTGCCAAGTTTGCGGTGTAAGAGGCCAAGAAGATGACAGCGAAGAAGGCCCACACGGACACCATGATCTTACTGGTGGTGCCTTTGGGGTTTTGCACAGGAACAGAGTTGTTGAAGACCAGACCCCAAAGCAGCCAGATGGCCTTCCCGATGGTGAAGGAGGGACCGTGTGGCTCTGGAGGAAGCATAGAGCGGTTAGACAAACACTGCCCACAGCAGCCATCGCTCAGTGAGGATGTGTGTGTGCAAACTCAGGCTTGTGTGGGTGTGTAATTATAATAATATTATACAACAAAATATTTGTGTTGCATTAAAATTGTAAATGCAAAAAAAATATTTTCTTCTGCTAAAGTGCCACAAGAAAATAAAAGACCAAAGACACACTGAAAGGATGAGCACATTTCTTTTAGAACATGATGAAGGATGAGAGAAATGACATAAGATAGATGTGGTTATATATATCCACATCACAGACCGGAGCAGTGGGGAGACTTTGCTTTTCCCTTTTTGTTTTCTCTTTGTTTCTTATTTTTTTGGCAGTAGAGATCTAACACATCACTAGACACCGGCTGTCAGGGTTGACTGTGATTTAAGGAAATATGGAAATAAATGCAAATGGCGTTATTAAGAAAAAGTGCAAGAGCCATGTGCTTAGAGACACTCCTGAAAATAAGAGAGGCGGATGTGGAGGAGAAGAGAAGAATAGGTCAGTCGCCTGCTGTGTCTAAATGTTAAGTCAGTGCTGTGTGCGCTGGTGATTGCACTTTCTTTTTTCTAAAGGTTTTTGGCCCAAAGGCTTTATTAGACAGAAAGACAGCGTGAAATAAGATGAGAGAGAAGGGAGAACATGCAACTTATCGTGTCGGGATTCGAACTCATGACACTACGGCCGGCTGCACGTGATTGCACATATTCTATACTGATTATTGTGAATAGGAATGTCTAAAGTCTAAGCCCTCAAAAGTACCGTATTTTCCGGACTATAAGTCGCACCAGCCAGAAAATGCATAATAGAGAAGAAAAAAAACATATATAAGTTGCACTGGAGTATGAAATGCAGTTGCAAGTGTGAAAATAATATACTTATACTCCATTGCTCCGGAGTATAAGTATATAAGTTTAAATATAAGAATAAGTCGCACCTCGGCCAAAACTATGAAAAAAGGTGCGACTTATAGTCCGGAAAATAGGGTAGAATCTGCCTGTACCTGCGCCTTCTGCAGTATTATTCATACAGCACTTTTATTTCAGAACCGATCCGCCCACTGTTAAACTAAAATGTTTGTTTTATGGAAGAAAAGCACTTATTCGTTAAATATGAGGGACGGCATAAAACACAAGACAACCAAAGAAACATGGATACAACTATAGTTGCTTTTACAAATGGATGTAGAATAGTATGATGACGTAATAATAAGAAGTATTAACACAAAGTAACCGTGAGTATAGGGCGGCTGTGGAGCATCTATTTTGACAAACAACCCCCCCACCAGTGTGGAACAGGTAACTGTGTCTGTGAGTGGGACTGAGCTCTCTTACCTCGACCGTCAGCCAGACAGCGGTTGTAGCCCACAGGGCTGAGGTACTCGAACACAAACACTGCCATTGCTGACACCAGCAGCAGCATCACGAACATCATCACCCACACATCTGCACTGAAGGGCTCTGGAGGGCGCCGCAGCAGCCGCAGCAGCAGCAGCAGCAGCAGCAGCAGCAGCAGCAGCAGCAGCAGCAGCCGACGTGAAGGCAGAACAGAGAACACGAGGAGGGCGGGGTTAGAATAAACATGAGGGGGAGAGAGGGAGGAAAAGTGAGTTAGAGAAATATGCAAATATAGTTCAGCAGATTGAGGAGAGGAAGGACGAGTGATAAAAAAATGAGTAGGAGTGGGAAACGGAAATAAATACGTGAAGCATATTTCTGTGTACTCAAGTGCCCTTCTAAAAAAAACAGAAATACAGTCAGGCTAGCAACTAACTGCAACTAACTGTTCAGAGTACCATCACTTCTCTACCTAATGTGACAGAAACAAAAATCAGACGCACACATTTTCCGGTAGTTGTGAAGCATTAAAACACCCTGGTCTGTCACACATCACCTCACCTAAGAAAGCAGAGGGCGAGACGGTGCCATTGCTCCGGGAGACCATCACACTGATGCCGGTCTCGATGAAGGGCACGGAAAAGTCAATGACCTCTGACCTCTCCTCGTTGATGGTCAAGGAGCCAACAGCCATATGTGCATTCTTTAACACCACCTAGAGCACAAAGAAACACAAGAAAATGAACCACTTTCAAATGGAGAGGGATTTTATCATCTATTATATTATCTGGATTAAGGCTTGGGCTTGTTGATAATGAGCAGCAATAACTACAATACAATTATTTTTTTATGTTTTGTCAATTGAATTTTGCTGTGAGGGTCAGGAGAAAAAAGAAGCAAGTAGAAGCAACAAAAGGCCAAGTTGATTTGAATTTTATTAGTTTGAGCAACATGTATTTACAATAAACTGAAGGGAAATATGTTTTGGTACTCAAAAGGAGTAAGTTTAAGCGGACACTGAAGAATGACAGAATAAGTAGAAAGAAAATAGGTTACTGCAGTGGGTCATGACTGCTGGAAATAGCTGTCCCAATGCTTCTGCCGCTCCTCTACCTGCCCCCTCCCTCTTGTACCTTGGCAAAGGTGGTAAATTTAGCCCCACATTTAGGCTGCAAGCATGGGGAAGAAGTGGGACAAAACTGTCTCAATTAACATGCAAAGTGTGAATGTGTGATGGGAGCTTCACGAGTGTATCTGAGTGATGAGTATATGAGCACAATCCCTGTTCTTCACCTTGGTCTGGGACCTTTACTGCCCTGGTGCACATTGGCTTTTCAAAGTGTGCATGGAGGTATTTTCAGCTCATTGTGTTTGTTCTGTAGGACTGTAATGTGAGTGAGTGAAAGTCTCCCCAGGAAAGCCAGCGAGTCCATCCAGCAGTGTACTCACTTCCTCTGCCTGTGCTTGGCTCGCACCAGCTCCCTCCTACGTCTTGTTCTTGCTGCGTTATGAAAGTGACCCATGTGGGTGTTATTGAGAATGAGTGTTTGTGTGTGTTCACGCCTAGAATGTCTTTATGTGCTTCTGCAAATGAGGTGGAATCTATGTAATCATGTCCACTGCCTCTAATCATTTTGCTTAGGAGAGAAAGATCCAACACAGGTCAGGTCAGGGGTCATGAAACCTAATACTCTTGATAAAATTGAGTGCAAAAAAAAAGGTTAAGGTTTGGTGAATCCAGCTCATGTTCCAGTAAAAGACTGAGGTCTGGACCAGTTCTATACCTTCAAGGACATGAACTGATCTGTTTAGGCAGATAAGGCAACACACTGACATGTATGAAAGAAAAGAACATTACAACAGTCATGTCTCTGCACAGAGTTCAAATACTGTCTCCATGGTGGCTGCCTCAATGTTTCATCTTCACGAGAAGTGGCTGGTACACTTCCCACCCCCCTTCTTCAGAGTGACCACTTGTCTGTGGAGGTGAGAAGGACATAGCTATGCTTTTAGTCTGATTTTATAGCAGAAGACCACTCTCACTGTTACAGTGCGTACTGTACATGGGTTGACTGAAATAAAGTGTGCATTTAAACATTACTCTGGTGAAGAAGATGTAATCTTGTGTGGGATATTTGAAGGTTATTCCAACTTGTCAACAGGAGGATGGACAGAGTGTCTCTCCACCCTGTGACCCTTGGGTTTCTATCGACCTGTTTACCTTTTCCTTTCATTAACAAATAGCCAAAGTCAGACCAAGAACACGCAGTTGGCACAAGCTGAAGTATGAGAGCTGACAGGAGCTGACAGGAGCGTAACTGGAGAACAGTGGCCATTAGAGAATGCTTAGAGTCATAAGTGAAATGTTGCACCTGAATGAACTGCAGCACCCCTGGGTGAGGTGCTTAGCCTGGATGACATAAGTGTTCAGCCTTTTGGGCAACGGAAAAAAAACTAATAATTCAAGGTACGAAAACACACTTCAAAGAGGAAACTAAAGATAGCACTAAACAGGGCCAAAGGGCTTTTTGACAAGTGTACGTCTGTGAACACGCTCAACTATTTCTGCCCAGAAAAATCAATTACAACAAGATACAACATTTCATATGCTGTCAGTCAGTAATAGTGTTTAATGTTTTACAAATGCCAATGCTTCTTAAAACGTCTTATTGCTGAAACAATTATAAAGTATTCCCAATATTGGATCCTGCATGATATGTTTTTACCCTCTAACTAAGCATACACATGAATACAAACGCCCTCACCTCTCCCACCATGCCGTTCCACGTTCCATTGATCTTCTTGCCGTGTTTGCCATTTGTGACCAGGTAAAGGTCGTAGGTGAACTTGACAGTCTTGGCGATCTTCTTGAGGATGTCGATGCAGAATCCCTTACAGCAGCGCTTGATGTAGATGCCCAGCTCCTTGGTCCCGTTGCTGCACAGGCACAGAGACAGACACATAATCGTTTAAGTAGCCGCTCCTGTCTGAAATAACCCCCAGCGCTAATTGTGCTGGTGATTTGGTGAGAGGGACGCTGTCACTCTGGCACTGATGAGGTGTGAGCTCATTCAGCTCTTGGCTCTGTTCGAGCTGCCATGGGACATTAACATCATCACAGGCCATATTGCACTTGCCAGGTGTTCACTTCTGTGTTGGGCACTTTCTAAAAAGACATGGGTCAGTGAAAGATTCTGACAACCTGATAATCCTAACAACACCAAAACCACAACCTTTAACTATTGAATTAGAACATTCAAAGCCCTAATTTAAGAATTGACAGTGTGTGCATGGAATCCTGACGCGTCCAGCTAAAAAGCAGAAAAGTAAAAGACAAGAAAGGAATATCGCTAAATATACATTGATTAACAGAGTAAAGACAGTCTTGGATTGAGATATACTAAGGCAAACTCAGAACTAAAAGCATGAAATGTTGTGTTTGTTGATGTGATCCTTACAGTCCTTTGACTTGCTTCCGGCAGGGCACAGTGTTTCTCATGCAGGTGCCACTGAGCGGATCCACGTCCTCTACAATGACAAACGGAGCCTCCTCCAATGTCACGATGGACAGGTGGTCATCCTCCCTGTTGGCCGCGCCCCCGTACAGTTCAAATCGTGGCCACACATGGTATTTCATGGACAGGGACCCGTTTTCCCACTTACCCACCTACCAGGAAAGAGGACAGACAACATTATACGTGCATCAAAAAAGAATTGCAAGTAAGACTTGAGAAGATAAGAAGAACATGACAAAAACTAAAACTACATAATAAAATGTTTTTAATGTTTTAACAGAAAAAAACACCAGTAAAAAACACAAGAAGAATTCTATTTTGGATTCTTGCCTTTTCCCCATGCCTTAAGTTGTTTAGGATATTTAGATGAAAATTACCTCAGGGAAAGATCATGTAAAATCCACAGAGGACCTCAGGCTCTTAAATATCTCCTCCTGGTGGCCACAGGCTTCAGGAAATAGTCTGGGATTCTTTTAAATGACTAATAGCTATGTTTTATATGTCCATTAAAATACACAGCAATACCGGGCTTTGGTACATTATAGTATTAGCATAATTAGCATAAGGCATCACTTAGAGTACAGTCATTCTCATTAGGAGACATGTGCCTCCAGCCTCTTTTCTGAACTGCTTCTCATGCAAGTCCGCTGACTCTCAAAGTTGAAGTGAAGGAGCAGCTAAATTAGAAATGTGTTCTTCAGGGCATTTTAATTTGAGATAAACTTTAGAGAGACTTTGGTTAAGAGGGAGTAGGAATCTATATTTTATTTCCAAGTGTGTGTAGACCAAAGTTGAATAAATTATTCACGTTGGGCTTAATATGTATTTGGTTTATCAAATACTGTATACAAACTTAATTGTTTGTGGATTATGACACAAGACACTATCCAACTATATTGCCAAAGTTACAAAAAACATTGATGGTGATTTAGAGATTTTCACAGGACAATGTTCAGATAAATTGAATCCTCGTATGATCTAGAATTGAACCTTTGGCGTTGCCCCAGAACACGGAGGATCTTTTGTCTGAGGACACATGCAGGACATGGGACCGGACCATCAGCTAATTAGACAGAATGTAATAAGAGTCGAGGAAGGACAGAGAGCTGCGTGTAAAATAAGGTCTGTGCAGTCTTTAAATATGCAAATGCACACACATGCACACTCCGCTCCGGGGCGTGCTAACAAACTTGGCAAGGCAGCCTGGAGTGGACAAGCAAACACTGTGTATCCCTGGGGCACAATGCTGCCTTCTTCTATCCAAGCGAAAGTGCAAAGCCAGACTAAGTGATGGACAGAAAGAAGAAAAAGAACAAAGGAGGAAAAGGGAATCTAGGGTTAAAATCAGCCTGTAGGGGTCTTCACAATACTTCAATAGGTGTAGGACGGTTGTATAAGCTTAAACTCATTAGGAGCCAAGAAAAAGTGGTTTTGCTTGTACAAGGCTGAGAATGAGACATAATGGAGGGAGTCAGGGGACGGGGAAGCAGACGGCCGAGGAGGAAGGAAGAGAAAGAAAGAGAAAGGACGAAAGAAGCCGTTCACCTTGTTCTCTGAGCAGAGGACACAATTTAGATTAGAGGCCACAAAAAAGAGAGAACTAGAAGTAAAGAACAGAGAGGGGGAGTAGAGAGGGGCAGACATGTGGAGACTGTTGTTGGATGAAACAGGTCGCATCAGCTTCGGTTAAGGATCAATAGTGCATTTGTTTTTCTGTTGTTTTCAGACGTGGGCTGAGTAATTTCTAATGACGTATTTACAGTCAGAGCAACTCTGGTACTCACCAAATTATAACACAGGTTAAAAATAGCTATGTATAACTTTGAACTTAACTGCAGTAAAAACATTTTCTACGTGAGAGAAAATGGAAGCCTGAGTTGTTTCTGTTGTTTCTCAAAATGAACGGTGCTCATGTTCGGTGTAGCTCTGCTGTCTCAGCTGCTTTTCCTGCCCAAGGGCACCTTTGTCAAGTTGATCATATCTGATTCATATTTCACTTAAAAGTATCTATGACGAGACATACAGATAAGGTCAAACTTTCACAATTGTTCATTTTATACCAACTTTCTATAGAAATTAAACTAATATGGATGCTGCATTTTTGTTACAGATGCATCATCCTAAAATAAAATACAAACAAAAAAATAAAGGAATGAAGTTGGAGCACGATCTCTACTCCAAGCTCTTCACGGTAGAGCAGCCTTACCCTGTCCCACTGTCTCTCTTTGTTGAGCAGAATGATGACCAGTTTAGGGTGCATCTGGTATCCGTCCTCGCTGAACGACAGATTGCGCCCCTCGAACGTCACATTCATCAGGTACCTGTAAAAACAACCCCAGAAAGAGTAAAAAATGACTCGAGTAACTGTAAAAACTACCCTAGTTACCGACCCAATCACCTCTGTCCAGGGAACAAGCTTTTACTTGTTATATAGTTTAGACAAGACTTTTTAGTAAAACAAAGGGAATATGAACGTTTATAACTTTCTGCTTTGACATGGCCAGTGACATAGGTAGAGGTGATTCCACAACTGTTACTTAGCGTACAATAGTAATAGAATCATTACACCTGACAATACTTAGAACTCAGCACTACTTCCTGTAATTATTTGTCAAATTTTCTTCACAAACGACAACTTGACTGATAAAACTATGAACATGATTTACCACAGGGACAATCTCACCAAACAACATAATATTCATCGTTGAAAAACATGTGAACCTGTCATGAGGACTTGAACAAACATTTGCAACAGTGAGTGGACTCGAAAACAACATTTATAACGTTGTCCTAAAGGCACGAGTAACTGCATTTCCACCAATTTTTATTTAACATTAAGAGGTTTTGTTCTTCAGCTACAGACAAATGAAGAAAATACAATCTGATGAAGTCTTTATTCAAGAAATACCCAAATAAGCCTTCTACTACACTACTAAATCCGACTCCTTTGAACTACTATCAGAGAGAAACGATGGTGTCCGTGACGATGAGAGAAGCGTTGTTCTGTCAGTGGGATCAGAAAACCTTGTCGTTGCGTTTGCGGTGATTGTTTGCGTGTTGGAGAGGAGTCGTGTTACGTCAGGTCGACACAAGGACCACATGCATGTTCTCTCTGTTGCCCTTCCCCCCGTCACCGGAGCTGTTTCCATGGCAACCTTTGGCCACAAAACCATACACAGAATAGCCTACAATAGGTTAATGAATACTTCAAAACCCCCAAAATTGTTCAGGGTGATGTTGTGTATTTGAGTACTTTAGTTTTGTCATCATTAGCATAATCAGGTTTATATCTAAAGAATGTGTCATTATTGTTTTTCTGACATTTACAAATGTTGAATGAAATGTTGCACTTTCACTGCAAATAACAGACCAAACTACAGTTCAACTAAATGAAGAGCGAGCAAACTATTCAGGGAGACAACATGTTTTAAGGCCTGCAAGCTTTACCAGACAGTGCACTGCAACATGGGGATGAGACTAGGGGAATGACATGCAGCAAATTCTTTGACACAAGACATATTTTCAAGCTATGAAAAAATGGCGTCCGTACGGCGGCACATGCCAGGCTCCAAGTGCAGCGTTTGAATCCCAGTTGGTTTACTGCCCGTCCTCCCGTGTCTCTAATCCCTGTTTCACTCTCAGCTGTCCCGTCTGATAAAGCCTACGGGCCATGAAATCAGGAAGAAATCATTTGCCTAAAATTTCTGAATAATTTATGAGGAGTTATGTAGCATCACAGAGAGACTTTCACACACACATATACTACAAGAAGCTGCTGCATTAGTCATAAAAAAGAGAGTTTTTTCATCTTTACTGGGTAAACAATTGTTTCATAGAAACATTGTTTATGTGTTTGTGACATCTTCCTACATCCTACATATGCTGACAGCCTGAGCAGACACAAATACAAGCATGTGTGTGTTGCCATGGCATCCACAACTGATCAGCTGTGTTACCATGGTGACGATAATCTCACAGAGGGAGGAGAGACAGAGAGGTGGGATTCAAAGGGAAACAGAAAAGGGACATTGCGAGATGCTTAGCACTCTTAATTCTTGTACATTACAGTATCAGAGCTCATGTGACACCGCTCACAGCGGCTCCAGCGGCTCCCAGCGGCTCCCAGCAGCTCCCAGCGGCTCCAGCGGCTCCCGCGGCTCACAGTGGCTCCCAAAGGCTCCAGCGGCTCCCAGCGGCTCTCAGCGGCTCCCAGCGGCTCCCGCGGCTCACAGTGGCTCCCAGCGGCTCCAGCGGCTCCCAGCGGCTCCCAGCGGCTCACAGCGGCTCCAGCGGCTCCAGCGGGGCAGCTGGTGCTAAGTGCCCTGTTCCCTACTCAATGACAACTTCACTACCTTTCCTGCCGTGCGAGAGAAGCCATTAAACGCATTCCCAGAGATGCTGACTCGAGGCCGCATGCCTTAAATGCCTTCCATCCACACATGATGCACTGGCTCAAAGCCGCGCACACCAGTGTTGTTAAATATTACTGTAGCTATTGTGTTGTTCCATCTGTGCAGTAGTGTGCAGTAGTGTGCAGTAGTGTGCAGTAGTGTGCAGTAGTTTACAGTAGTGTGCAGTAGTGTACAGTAGTGTGCAGTAGTGTGCAGTAGTTTACAGTAGTGTGCAGTAGTGTGCAGTAGTGTGCAGTAGTGTGCAGTAGTTTACAGTAGTGTGCAGTAGTGTGCAGTAGTGTGCAGTAGTTTACAGTAGTGTGCAGTAGTGTACAGTAGTGTGCAGTAGTGTGCAGTAGTTTACAGTAGTGTGCAGTAGTGTGCAGTAGTGTGCAGTAGTTTACAGTAGTGTGCAGTAGTGTACAGTAGTTTACAGTAGTGTGCAGTAGTGTGCAGTAGTGTGCAGTAGTGTGCAGTAGTTTACAGTAGTGTGCAGTAGTGTACAGTAGTGTGCAGTAGTGTGCAGTAGTGTGCAGTAGTGTACAGTATTGTACACTAGTGTGCAGTAGTGTGCAGTAGTTTACAGTAGTGTGCAGTAGTGTACAGTAGTGTGCAGTAGTTTACAGTAGTGTGCAGTAGTGTGCAGTAGTGTACAGTAGTGTGCAGTAGTTTACAGTAGTGTGCAGTAGTGTGCAGTAGTGTGCAGTAGTGTACAGTAGTGTGCAGTAGTGTACAGTAATTTACAGTAGTGTGCAGTAGTGTGCAGTAGTTTACAGTAGTGTGCAGTAGTGTACAGTAGTGTGCAGTAGTTTACAGTAGTGTGCAGTAGTGTACAGTAGTGTACAGTAGTGTGCAGTAGTGTGCAGTAGTGTACAGTAGTGTACAGTAGTGTGCAGTAGTGTGCAGTAGTGTGCAGTAGTTTACAGTAGTGTGCAGTAGTGTGCAGTAGTGTGCAGTAGTTTACAGTAGTGTGCAGTAGTGTGCAGTAGTTTACAGTAGTGTGCAGTAGTGTACAGTAGTGTGCAGTAGTGTGCAGTAGTGTGCAGTAGTGTACAGTAGTGTGCAGTAGTGTGCAGTAGTGTGCAGTAGTTTACAGTAGTGTGCAGTAGTGTGCAGTAGTGTGCAGTAGTGTACAGTAGTGTACAGTAATGTGCAGTAGTGTACAGTAGTGTACAGTAGTGTACAGTAGTGTACAGTGGTGCACAGTAGTGTGCAGTAGTGTGCAGTAGTGTGCAGTAGTTTACAGTAGTGTACAGTGGTGTACAGTAGTGTGCAGTAGTGTGCAGTAGTGTGCAGTAGTTTACAGTAGTGTGCAGTAGTGTGTAGTAGTGTGCAGTAGTGTGCAGTAGTGTACAGTAGTGTACAGTAGTGTGCAGTAGTGTACAGTAGTGTACAGTAGTGTACAGTAGTGTACAGTAGTGTGCAGTAGTGTGCAGTAGTGTGCAGTAGTTTACAGTAGTGTGCAGTAGTGTACAGTAGTGTGCAATAGTGTGCAGTAGTGTGCAGTAGTGTACAGTAGTGTGCAGTAGTGTGCAGTAGTGTGCAGTAGTTTACAGTAGTGTGCAGTAGTGTGCAGTAGTGTGCAGTAGTGTACAGTAGTGTACAGTAGTGTACAGTAGTGTACAGTGGTGCACAGTAGTGTGCAGTAGTGTGCAGTAGTGTGCAGTAGTTTACAGTAGTGTACAGTGGTGTACAGTAGTGTGCAGTAGTGTGCAGTAGTGTGCAGTAGTTTACAGTAGTGTGCAGTAGTGTGCAGTAGTGTGCAGTAGTGTGCAGTAGTGTACAGTAGTGTACAGTAGTGTGCAGTAGTGTGCAGTAGTGTGCAGTAGTGTACAGTAGTGTACAGTAGTGTGCAGTAGTGTACAGTAGTGTACAGTAGTGTACAGTAGTGTACAGTAAGGCAAGGCAAGTTTATTTGTAGAGCACATTTCATACACAAGGCAATTCAAAGTGCTTCACACAGCAGGAAAAATGCATTAAAATCACAAAGAAATTACAGAAACAGAAATACAATAAAATTAACTAAATTAAAAATTATCAATCCAACTGATTTTCTAAACTAATAAAATCACAAACAAAAGAGAAGAGTGCAAAGAAGAAATCCTTTCAGTCATATGCGCAGCTAAACAAAACTGTTTTTAGCTTAGATTTGAACATTGTCAGAGTAGAAGCCTGTCTCACATCTTCAGGAAGACTGTTCCAGATTTTAGCTGCATAAAACTGAAACGCAGATTCCCCATGTTTTGTCCTGACTCTGGCACCAGCAGGAGGCCGGTCCCTGAGGTCCTCAGAGTCCGAGATGGTTCATATGGCACTAACATATCCAAGATGTACTTTGGTGCTAGGCCATGGAGAGACTTGTACACAAGCAGAGCTGCTTTAAAGTCTATTCTCTGAGCCACAGGGGGCAGTGCAGAGACCTGAGAACAGGACTAATGTGATCATACTTCCTGGTTCTAGTCAGGACCCGAGCAGCAGCGTTCTGGATGTACTGCAGCTGTTTTACAGCTCGTTTGGAGAGACCAGTGAGCAGGCCGTTACAGTAGTCTAATCTACTGGAGACAAACGCGTGGATAAGTCTCTCTAAATCTGGTTTTGACACTATATTTTTGATTTTGGCAATGTTTTTTAGATGGTAAAAAGCTGCTGATGTTATTGATTTGACGTGGCAATTAAAGTTCAAGTCTGAGTCCATTATTACCCCCAGATTTCTAATTTGGTTTGTAGGTTTTAGAGCGAGACTCTGGAGGTGACCGCTAACACTTTCTCTTTGTTTCTGTGGGCCAAAAACGATTATTTCAGTCTTGTCTGAGTTCAGCTGGAGAAAGTTGTTTTGCATCCACACACTGATCTGTTGGATGCAGTGACAGAGTGAATCTACTGGTCCATAGTCACCTGCCGATAGTGAAACATAGATCTGAGTGTCGTCTGCATAATTGTGATAGGACACATTTTCACTGCGTATCAACTGACCTAACGGCAGCATGTAGAGGTTGAACAGAAGGGGACCCAGGACTGACCCTTGGGGCACTCCACAGGTCAGGGTCATGTGGTCTGAGACACAGCTACCAATTTCAACAAAGTACTTCCTGTCTTCCAGATAGGACCTTAACCAGTTTAGGGCAGTGCCAGTGATGCCCACCCAGTCCTCTAGTCTCTGTAAGAGGATCCCATGATCGACAGTGTCAAAAGCAGCACTCAGATCTAACAGAATTAAGACTGAGGCTTTGCCCGTGTCAGTGTTCAGGCGGATGTCATTTGTCACCTTGACAAGAGCAGTCTCAGTGCTGTGATGACGTCTAAAACCTGACTGAAAAACATCAAATGAGTTGTTTATTAAGAGGAAATCTGTGAGCTGTTGGTAAACAACCTTTTCAAGGACTTTGCCCCAAAATGGCAGATTAGAGATGGGCCGGTAATGACTCAGTACTGCGGCATCAAGACTGCTCTTCTTTAGGAGAGGCTTTATGACCGCAGTTTTCAAAGACATTGGGAATGTTCCAGATTGAAGCGACATGTTAACTATGTGAGTGAGTGGTGCTAACAAACTGTTCAGCACAGACTTTAGAAATTTGGTGGGTAACACATCAAGGCAGCATGTAGATGAACTCAGACTGGTGATGATCTCATGGACAGTTTTGTCAGTTACTGGTGCAAAGTGAATTAGCTCTAAGTGTCTTGGTGGTTTTAGGGTAATTTTTTGCATTGTGGGATTTATAACATTTTTAATGCCCTGAACTTTGTCATTAAAGAATAATGCAAACTCATTACACTTGGATGTGGAAATGAGTTCTAACGGCAGCTGAGCTGGAGGGTTTGTTAATCTGTTTACAGTAGTGTGCAGTAGTTTACACTAGTGTACAGTGGTGTACAGTAGTGTACAGTAGTGTACAGTAGTGTGCAGTAGTGTACAGTAGTGTACAGGTGGTGTGCAGTAGTGTGCAGTAGTGTACAGGTGGTGTGCAGTAGTTTACAGTAGTGTACAGGTGGTGTGCAGTAGTTTACAGTAGTGTACAGGTGGTGTACAGTAGTGTGCAGTAGTGTGCAGTAGTGTGCAGTAGTGTACAGTAGTGTGCAGTAGTGTGCAGTAGTGTGCAGTAGTGTACAGTAGTGTGCAGTAGTGTACAGTAGTGTGCAGTAGTGTGCAGTAGTGTACAGTAGTGTGCACTAGGGTGCAGTAGTGTGCAGTAGTGTGCAGTAGTGTACAGTAGTGTGCACTAGGGTGCAGTAGTGTGCAGTAGTGTACAGTAGTGTACAGGTGGTGTATTCACATTCATGGTGTAGCAGCAGCTATAGGAGCTGGACTGCACTTTACAGATAGAGCTCCATTACAGTTGCACATTCTTCATCAGCAAATACATTTAAGAGAATCAGTTTCTCTTTCCTCGATCTTGTTTGACTAAAAGCTCTGCCATAAATCAGAGCCGCCTCGTTCACCAGGACAAACCATTCCCATGCCATCTCCATGGCCTGACACAGATAGGATTTAGCCTATGTTCTGTGTGTATAATAGAAGAGTTATGTGAATATTGAGACGTCATTTTTTATAAATTAACCCTGATATGAATTAATCATGAATTACACTCTTTAGCAATTACCGTGGTGAAATGTATTTAATGGATTTAGTGATGGAGAATCTATGTAGTGAGTGATAACGTGGCCCATATGGCAGCGCACTAGCTGTGGCGGGAGCAGCAGAACCACATGCGACGCAGGTTTACACGTGAATGTGGGGGAAGGTGTCAGTGCACATTCAAGTTTATGTACACATATGCACCTAGCAGATTCTAGAGCACCCCTGAGGGTCCCAACACAAACAGAACATACAGAACACAAAGCTCAATCATATCAACATTTAGATCTATGTTTACTTTGAATACATGATATGTGTTAGCTGGCAATTCAGGGTCAATAATATACGTTTTCAATGTTCTTACCACTTATTTTGATGTGTTGCAATAGCCTGAAGGGTATAACTAATAAAAACTAATATTTTGAGAGCTGACAGCTGAGGGAATTAGAGCAAAAGGAAAACAGTTCAATGTAGAATAATAAAAATAGAAGTAGAAGAAACGCAGGTGTGAGAATAAATAAAGGCTTCAGATTTAGTGACAGATAAAAAGATGCGAGAAGAGAAAGAGCAGAACGAGGGGGCGGGGCTAGTGCTGGAGGATCCTGACCTACTTCTAATCACACACTTCACAAACTAGTAGGTTCTCAATACTGGTTCATCAACACGCTCATGCTCTGCCCAGTCCAGTCAAAGGGCAGTTTAGTAAAGTCCGAGCACGAACCTGGAAAGCCCAAGTCAATTCATAAATGTGTGTTTTATTTATTTATTTAAATGTTATCAGTAACTTATTTGTTGTTGTTTTATTTGACTGCCTTTATTGTGTTAGGAGCCTAAACCTATACATTTTCAAATGTATTTATTGTTTTGTCTTAGTGCAGCACTTAGTTTATGAAATGTGCTAAATAAATAAAGAGGATTTGGTGCGTCTGCTAGTGTCATAATTCAGTAACTCTTTTGTTTCTTACCCGATCATGGCCTTTTTAATACCGTGTTTATTTGCTAAAAAGTGCCATTGGAAGAAAAGTTGAATTGCTGAATACACTTAACTGGGCTAATGTATGTTTACTAAAACCATGTCTGAAGTTGCAAGGTTTAGACCAGCTTTGGGGCGATTTGTTCGTACATTTAGTATTATGACTCAAATACTACAGATCTGATAAAAGCATGAACCAAAAGATAAAAACGACATCTCCTCCCTAGAATGACTCACTTAATCTAAAGGGCAAAAGGTTTGTGTTACAACCGACCACCAGCGATTAACCAGCAGTTCATCCACTACTTTCCAGCATATTGACTGTACACCAAATCTTCATCTTGATCGAGCGCTTGAGGACAAAGGCTATCGCCAAACAAATTACGTTAAGGCAGCGAGGAGCGAAGGATCTTAGCAACGCTCCTGACTGATCTAATCATCGACACAGCTAAGTCGATTAGAAATCTGCAGGTCTGGGGGCTCATGGTGGCGGAGAAGGAGAGGAGCGGGAAGTAAAAAGGAAGAGGCACCAAAGAAAAACAAAACTAGAAAAAACATTGAATACTTCAGGGCAAAGGAGAAGAGGAGTACAGGTATGATATGGCCAAGGTTCAGTCAGAGTGTTGAAATGACTTCTGAGGGCTCGACTTGGACAGATTATAAAGCCTGGCTCTTACTGCAGGTGGCAGGTCATGCTCGGAGCACTGCATGTGGAAGAGTGTTACAGAGCACAAGAGCAGAGTGGATTCTCTACAGCAGATACTGTAACTTTACATGCTATGGGTAAAAACAAAAATAAATACACTCTCCAGTGGGAATTTGAATTTCATCAACTGTGATCTTTAGATCTTTCAGATCAAATGTACACATTGATATACTGCTGAGGTGAGTAAAGGACACAAAACCTTTGTGTGTGAGGCAGAACCTCTCTACCAACTGAACATGTGTGGAACTTTGTGACAGCAGTTACTATACAGCTGTTTCTTTTATTCTAAAACATAGTAGAAAAAACCCACAAATCCCCCAGCTGCAGCGGATGCTCGGAGTGGCAGAGGGCTGACACTGACTGTGTACACAATACTGTGCAGAGCTCTAAAGCGCAGCACGGCGGGGGCTACTGTTCTCCCACTCAAACGCCATTGGGACCAATTAGGCAGTGCACGGACCAAAGCGACAGCGAGCAATGCGCCTCACAACCGGTTCAAAAGAACTGGGGTGGAGACGGACAGCTGAGGGGGCGGAGCCTGACTGGTGCGTGAGCGGAGGGTGTTATTACATGGGGGGGTGGATGATGACAGTATGCAGAGGTGCACTTGTGTGAGAGCCTCTGCAGCTGCACACTCTGTGTGTTAATATTACACCAGCTGTGTACTTATTTAAGAGCTGCTGAGTGGAGTTTTAAATACTCATAAATCAACATATAACGGTAGTCAGTAAAGTGGTTCAGTGTAATCAAATTAGACTGCACCACTACACCCTGTGCTGAGTTTTAAAACATCCTTCTTCTACACTTTTGTATATTCATTTGTTGTCCCGAGGTGTAGTTCAGAGGAAGGTCTGGACTAGTTCTTTGGCGTTAAGAAGAGTCAAAAGAAACACACACCAACAGATAATGCAGCATACAAGTCTCAAAGTACAAAAGGAAACATTATGACATGACTAGATATATATATAAATCAATCAAATCTTTCCACTGAAAGCCTCATTCTTTTTTAATTGGAGCTTTTTTCTCACCTGAGCACTTCGTTGGGGTTGCCTGAGATTGGGGTCTTCTTGTCCGGAGTTCCATGGCACTCTGACTTGAGAAGTGTGTGCGGGCCGCGGTCCATCATCATGGTGGAGGTCGCCATAGTGATGATTGCCACCCCATCGCGAACTCGAGCCTCCAGACCGTAGTCCCACTCATCATAGGACACAGAGAGCAGACCTGGGACACAGGACAAAAGGTTGATGAGGGAACAAGAAGTGGGAAAAAACAAATGACTGTTATTGGTGTGTCAGCAGCAGCAGCAGAGTGGTGTGGTCTATGACTGACTGATGGTCTATCACCTCACTGCGTTTGCCCATCTGTCTGTCCATGTTTGTGCAGCTTTAGGCTGTTTATCTGTCCTTCTGCCTGCCCCGTCCTGCTTTGTTTGTCAGTGTTAACTAATTCACTTGTACTGTCTGGTCAACACGCCCTTCCAACAAGTCCTCAACTCTTTTCTGGATGACAAATTCTCAATCCCTCTTCATCTTTCGGTCATCTTCTGGCAACAAGTGCAGTGTGTACAGAATACATCAATATACTATGTTTACAAAATACAAATACAAAGATTACATGAAGTGTTCATGATTTCAACAGCAAAGAGGAAGAAACCATTCTTGTTGTGAGAGGTTCTGGTCCAGATGGACAGTCTCCTGCTCAAGGGGAGTGTCCAGGGAGTGTCCAGGGAGTGTCCAGGGAGTGTCCAAGGAGTGTCCAGGGAGTGTCCAGGGTGAGACGGGTCAGTTGTGATCCGACCTGCTCGCCTCTGACCCTTAAAGATGCACAGGTCCTGGAGAGAGGTCCTGGCTGTGGCTCCAGCGTTCCACACAGTCTGACACAATGTGGCGAGTATAATAATAATATTAATATACTAATATAAAGAATTCATTATTATTACGTAACATCCTTATTAATCTCTATAAGTGATGAATGATTGGTTGAAAGACTTAGCCTCACATTATTGTTCAACACAAAGTATGCTGCTCATCACCGAAGAATAATGCATGTGGTCAAACCAAGCTGAAATGTTGATAATTCGTTAATCGATATTAAACTGCTCCTGCCGCAAGAAGTGTGGCAAGAACACTTGTCACACCTGTCACTTAAACATCACCTGTCACTTTAATAATTCATGTACTGTAAATAACACTTATCCCACTGTGTGCACTGCTAGTTTGCACTATTGTTCTGATCCCGCTGTATATTTATTGTATTAACTTTATTCTTCACATACTTAACTTATCTTATTTAGCATATTCTATACTTTATATCTTATATGTCACACCTTATCACTGAAGCAAGTTCAGAATTAAAACCTTTTCTGATTTTGATGACTCTGTGCTGATCCTGTGCATGTAGTTGATCTCTTTTTTAATAACCACTTACGTAATACTCTTGTTCCCTCTGTCTGGATTTGATCATATTTGACCTAGGATCAGTGCACAAGGGCGCTTGTTCTCATGAATATTTATGTCACTACAAAACATTTACTCATGTCAAGTTCAAGTCAAATGCGTGGCCTCCGCACCGACAAGAAGCTGTGGCTCACGACTCTAAGATGTCCTCATGCCTTCAATCTCTGATGTCATTCCTGTACGCTCACTTTGTTCTCAATAAGTTGTGACAAATAGCTGTCTGTTTATGTGCCTTTTAATGGCCTCCTCTGTGTCCGACAGCGACAGGGTATAAGCACATGTCAGCTGCAGCGCTCCCGTGTCACTGGGCTGAAATAGACAAGCGCCCTGGTAAACTACGCCCTCCTGGGGCCTCGGCACTGACAGCTCGGGCCCTTCAGGACCACATCTAATGTCACCCACTGTTGACACTATTGCTGCACTCAACCACTTCCATCACTTGCTCCTTTTTATGCACTGCTTTATATGGAGCACATCCTCTTGGAAAAGAGTAGTATCACTGTGAGTACAAAGAGGAGGCTGCTGTACAAAGTGTGTTATTGAGACAGCTCTCAGGCCAGTAACAAGTAACCTGACGTGTGTATTGGTTTGTTTAAAGGATAAAATGTCACATATATCAATAAAAATGAACAAGTACAATTTGAACAAGTTATTTTTAGAAGTATTTGTTCTGTGATGTAAGTTTGAGTAATTTGTTCAGAGTCTGGTGGCAGTGAGTGTGCCACTCTGATCAAAAAGAAAAAAGAGGCAGAACGTGAATTGCGGAAACGAGTGATTTTGTGAGCAACAGTGAAACAGTGGCACAGATAATCTTATCTTATAAGATAAGATAAAGGCAAACACAAAGAACACAAACACTGTAAGTACTACATCCAGGATGCCTAGATCTTACTCTATCTAATGATTTTCTCACACCACACATATTTTGTTTTACTTTTTGTGCCACAAATGTAATATGTTTTTATTTTATCCGTGGAACAAAAATGATATAGCATTAAGGGTGAAAGTAGCAAATGTTCCAAGAACCCCCCAATTGTGGAACATGTTGTTGAAAATACTGTAGACATCATGCCCAGTCAGCACATTAACCCCACGACAAGCAAGTTTGCTACAATAAATAAGTGCATTATAAAATTAATAAGCATTTAAATATGATTAAAACTTGTTGTTGTTTATGAGGGTAAACATTTGGAAAGAACACATGACAATAACTGTCCACTAGTAATGGCGAGTTATTTAATATGCTGTGATTGTGCAGCGACTAAGTGTTAATAAGTCCATTGTTTACCTTGCACTATATGCCCATAATGATTGACACATCTTCATCATTGACATTTAGCCTTAAATCTGTCATCACGTCTCACATGATTCATCCTATGATAATCAAATGTTGCTAAGAAGAGTCTGTGAGTGTCTGTCAACACATCCACTTTGCCAGCTCCACTTTATAAGCATCCAGCCGGTGCTGGAGCTAGTCACGATCATCACCGTGGCAACATAAATCAAGAGGAAAGTTGTGGTGTGATTTGCATAAATGATAGGGCTATAGATCAAACTTTATAGAGTGGAACTCCAATTTAGAAAAGACAAACTGATACAAACACACTGGTTTTACAGTCTGAGCTGTGCTGCACAAGAGCATGAAGTCTATTAAACCACTATTGTTCTTCTGTATCTACCTCTGTATCTACCTGCGTTGCACCAATGAAATTTCCCCATGTGGGACAATAAAGGAATATCTTATCTTATCTTATCTTATCTTATCACAGTCTGCTTTTTATTCAGCAAATTAAACCAAATCAAGCATTTCATAGACAAATGCACACAGAGACTTTCACAACAGACACTGGACACAAAAACAAAAGCACAAGACTCACCCCAGTATACCCTTTAGAGTAAATCATCAATGGATGTCAATACCAGCGCCGAGGTGAAAAGTTTGAGTTATGGAGCATGAGCTGTACAACAATTTCAGGTTCCCAGAAAATGCTGAGGACAGGCAGCAGTGTAATATCCACCTTTCACTGTAAATCAGCCGGCCAAAGCCCAACAAATTATCAGCCCTGTATGTCCGCCACAGATATACAACCTCCTCTCAGGTTCTAGTCGAGAAAAGTTCCATTAGTTCTGATTGTGCCAATGGTGCTAAGAGGAACCGTTTGGCTCCTGCTGAGAGCTGGCCTTTCTAAAGAGACTGGGACCACCCCCACAAGAGAGCAAAGACTTTATTCAACTCCAACTTTTGTGTCACTGTCTCCCTGCTCTGACCTGCTCTGACCTGACAAAGGTTACAATGACCTCCAATAGTGATGCAGAGGGACACTCCTTCACAGGGAAAGGTCAGGCTCTTACTTGGCTCTGACAGAATTTCCAGACAAAACAACCTTGATCTCTGAGAAAATGTCCCAATGCAGTGGTTGAACAACACATGCATCTTCAGAGGGGAAAACTCCAGAACTAGAACTGAAATCTAAACAAAGGTTTCAACATTTTGGATTTAGATGCAATTCCTTTTATCCAGGATGTTGTTTTGTTCCGAGCTAATACTGATGAAATGAAAGAGCGGCATTCAATCTGCAGTGAGGGGTTATACCTGGAAGCAGGGCTGGGCAATATGGTGATAAAACATCTAATTGCGACAGTAAAGCTATTATGAAGATATTGTCAAATCTTGATTAACTATTTCTCTATTTAATGCTTTGTCTGCTCAAACACACTCTTTTTCCCTCCTGTTGTTTGGCCTCTGTGAGCCTCTCTGTGTGTGTGACAGCAGGATTTAACCAACCACAGTAAACTATGATCTTTCAGAAGAAGCAGATCACTTTACATACCGCTTAAAGGCAATAGAAAACAGTGTTCATGAATCGTGATCAAATCGTAATCGTGATCCAGCTCCAGGAAAATTGTGACATTCCTTTTTTGACATCTCGCCTCCTAACTCCTTGCCTGTTGTTTAAAATTAAGAACTATCTGGTCATTTGTGGTCTGAAGCAGCAATATTGTGTAAAACAGCGCCATAACCAATCAGACCACTGTTAATGAACTGCACCTAGGACGGTCCCACCAACACTCACGGCTCAAACAGCAACTTCCTTCTCCTCCGTCCTGTTAAAGCCATCCATCTCTGTTAGCCAGGTTAATGAACAGCGTGGAAGGGTTAAATTTTTCATACAGACTTGGACCAAATGTGCAGCGAGAAAAGCATGAATTAATTAGCAGTTAATTAGCAGCAGTGTACCTGTGGGGAACTCTGCGGGCACTACATCAGTGTCTCCTGCCACCAGCGAGGGCACGATCCAGGTGAAGCCGTAGCCGGTGATGCCGACGGAGTGGGCCACCTCGAAGATGGTGTTGGCCTCCTCCTTTGTGCAGTAGAGAAGAATGACCGGGCTCTGGAGCTTTTTCAACTGGTTCTGAATCTTTGCGTCCCCATCGTCCACGGACATGTCCAGCAGTAGAACCTCCTCGAGTTCCCAGCCCACAAAGCTGTTCTCAATGGTGCTCCGGATCTGGAAGGAAACAAGGAAAAGTTGGGGACGTGGGAGAGGTATTGAATATTTTATAATTTTGCAATTGTTTGTTTGGAGATATTCAAAAGTAGAATATCAAGTGTATCCTAGGATCAAATGGTTGAAAAAGGCTGTAAAAAGTTGACAACAGGAAAAAAACGGAACTTGCCTTTTAATTTAAAAAAGGAAGTACAAAGGTGATATTTTGAACCTGAAGACAATGGCAGACCCACTTTAGCAAATGATGGACTTCTAAGATATTGTCAGAATATCATTGACCACCCGTAAATATAGAATATAGAAAGTATTTCATGTGGACATTGCATCTTTGCTCTTACACTATTACATATTCACAATTACATGAATACATCATTGTTCTGTGAGAATTTACCCAATTGGACTTCTATTTTTCTATAAACTACCATCAAATCAAATGAGCAGTGTTTATTCTGTATGTTCCCCCATCGTCAGGCTTTTCACATCAAATCAGCTGCAGTGATTTGATGGATGCTGTTCCTATGGAAATGACATCACTGGGACTGGAGTGTCTTGCCCACGGACACAAAGACAGTATGTGTTAAGTACAGAGCTCAGAAAGGAGAAGGTGCAATTTGGCAATCTGTTTTGTAAAGGTGCCACGGGAGCTGGGAACAGAGCAAAAATATATATTTCCCAGCATCACTGAGTCTTTGTACGATAACAGAAAAGGTTTTTCAATTTTTTTCTCATTGGATGTGTGTGCCGTCTGGTCTGAGCGCAGTTACCTTGGTGACAAAGTCCTGATAACCTGGGTAGTATGTGGTGACAATGGAGAAGATGTACCAGTCGTATTCCTCCATGATGTTGAGGATAACAGATGCCTGCTGCTCGATGGAGGGGCCGAACTGAAAGAACATGGAGTTGTCATCCTGAAAAACACATACGAAAAAAAGAGTGGCAGGCTTACGCAAGAGTATAATGGTCACAGCTTTGTTTTAGTTGGCTTTAAACATGTAGAGATGGCTGTGTAATGTTGGTGTGACAATAACTCGGGGAGCTTTATTCAGGAAACTGAGCGGTGAACACCAGCCGGCTTGTAATGTTAGTGGTCATGATTTTGATTAGGGCTCTTATTACTTTTTTAATAAGCTTGTACACAGGGGTGGCTGGAGTGAAGTGTGCACCGCCCTTGATAACATTGATCATTTCCTCTAATGCTTTTTATTACAGCAGAGCAATAACAATGCCAAGGTAGTGGCCTTAAATGAACTAATAATTCAAACATGAATATGCACCACCTGCTCCGTAAGTCACTTTACAGCAGAGGCGTGCTGTCTGGGCAATCAAGGCAATCAGTGATTGGCCAATAAAATCTAAAATTACCGTGTGTCACAACTATATTTAATTGTTCCGAAATGTATCCAAATGAAGCAGTTTTCCCCTCACTCCTGCTGCTGAAGCTTGGCTGTAAGTCACAGTGTTCTCAGGGGCCTCTGCAGCTGCTGAGCACAACTGTGGGAACTGAGAAGCATGATTCCCATTGTTCCAGAGCGGCTCAGTCTGTGCCCGTGTTCAGAGGCACGTTCATGTTCCGCTCTCTAACATGAGCTTCTAGAACCATAATGAGAGAGCAGCTTCTTTTAGAGGTCTGAGGACAACACAGGCGTGAACACTTCTGAATAAACCAATATGA
>NW_027315757.1:33796469-34021469 GCF_026437365.1 Eucyclogobius newberryi | reverse complement strand
ACGTATTCGTGAGCTACTTAGCGCAAATGAGTGCTTTATAAGGGCATCCCAATGTAAAGTGCTCGTTTAGTGCGCACTTTTGCACGGGCTTTGCCCGTTTACAACGGTAATGTTCCATTTTCCTACTACTAATTAGTATGCACGGGGCGTGCGTGAGTGAAGGAGTGCGTTAGTGAGTGTTTGGAAGTGGGCGAGCGCTTTCGCAGCCGTGCTTCGCACGGCCTTACGAGATTAATAGGCCTCTCACCAGCTTGTGGCGCTCGGGCCTAACAAGTCATACAGAGAAAAATTGGTTAATCCAACATCAAAATGTAAAACATTAAATGAAATAATGTTAGTGTAAATGTGGTTGAATTGGGATGTGTGCAGCCATTATGCAAAGTTAAAGTGATGGCATTGAAGTTTTTTTTTATTAATTTTTTTTTATATAATATATTTTTTACATCCATCCCAACTTTTCCCTCCCCTTCCAAGTCCTTCTTTGCCTCTCTCTCACTCGTCCTCGTCCACCTCTCTCCTCGGGCTCTGCTCTCCCTTTGTGTGAGTGGAATTACTGCCAGCTTCTGATATAATTGAATTTTCAGACTTTCCTTCTTGCTTTTTTTATCCTGCAACTTTGTTATCTGTATTGGCATTATAAAAAATCACTATTAATACACTCTCTTGCAAACTTATTTTGAACTGTTAACAAGTACACCAATTATTTAAGTTGAATTTGCCAAGTAGCATCTTTGAGCTTTCAGAATAAGTGTGTGTTAACAGTCGACAGGCCGTGTGTGCCCGAGGGCCAGCTTCTCCCTGGAGCGCCTCAATGAGAACACTCTCACTCTCCTGGAGCCATTCTTTGACTCGTAAAGGGAAGAGTCAATAACTCAGGTATTTCAATTACACACACAGAGGCACATCAGTGACCACAGAAGAATGAAAGGCTTAAAGAGCGGCTGTGGGGGAATCGCACGCATTGCACACAAATCTGAATAGTTCCCCACAGTGACACTGACATCCACAAACACATACACAGCCCATCCACACCACGGCAAAAGATGAAAATACTAATATATAGTAGAATATAGCTATAAAAAAAACAATATTTGGCTTTTGTCATTCTATGTAAGGCCGTAGTTATTTTATTACGGATTTTTAAATGAAATATATTGCACAGGCGGGCGAAATATAAATATAATTTCAATTTCAAAAGGTTTTTTCTTCCGGGTTTGCCCAAAACTGACCACGGGAGGAGAGCGGGGGGAGACGCGGCGCGTAGGAGCGTGTAACAGTAGATTTAGCGTGATTTACACTCGGAACTCACACTTCTAGGCGTTCAGCCTAAGTCATGGCAAAACGCGCTGGAGAAAATGTGGTAAACGGGTTTAAAATGTGTATTTGTGATATAAAGGTGGAGGAAACGGGCGCGCGCTCTCGCCGGGACCGCACAGGGACGGCTGCTCCGCCACGCTTCACGCGCTCTTGTCTTTTGACTAAATACCACTTTTTATATTTCATTTAATGCTATTTTGTGTTGTCGGCGGTACTTTATGATTTTTTTTTAATAATAATTAATTTTATTTATATTGTATAAATCAATAATCTAACTGCGGCGGATCCGTAAACCAAGTAATAAAATAACTACGGCCTAAAGAGCTTTAGTTTGCATTGTGTTGATTGTAGTTTCACTAACAGAAAGGAATAATAAAACCACAAAATAAAAGAATGTCTTTTACACATAAACCTTTAAGATGTTGTTTTATTATTAGTAAGTAAACCTGACCAAAAGAAATATAAAGTATTTTGACTCAATAGAGAGAAAATATTTCAAAATGTGTATGTTTTACCCATGTGAACAGCCTCTGACATGTCTCATATGTTATTTCATCCAGCGTGTGTGAGATCTGATGTGGAACACAGGCTTATCACTTCACCATAAAAAAAATATGACTGCGATTTATGAAGCAACAAGATTGGTTTAAAAGTGTGAAGGCTGAGCCATAAAGATATTCCCTGTGAGAGAGATGATGTCTGTTGCTGGGAGCTTTTTGGCAATGCGTAATTTCTAACTTGCCTTTGAACTTCGAGTGGGGGTGCTGTGGAGTGCCACTGCAATGGCTGATGGGAATTGGTGTGAGAAGGGGGGTCTGTAAGCACAAGCGGCTATTGCCCACCACGAGATGTGTCTTCAGTTTTTGTTATCTCACTACCTCAATTAAACCTGTGCTTCCTGCTCACACGCCTCATCATGGCGTCTCTTATCACGGCAGCTTCTTATCTTCAATCAAACACATACAAGCTTAATTAGCTTCCACATTTGTCAGCCCATCATCTAATTAACAGGCCTTCTTCTGCACTTTTTAGCCCCTATTTTTACGTGCACAAGTCTTCATTTTTAGGGCATCTTTAAGCCTTGTCATACACCTTGAGTCAGACAATAGTGATTGTGGCTAATGCGATTGAATGCTGAGATGTGCGCGAGCACAGACTGTTTCTCTATGGCCCATTTCTGCTCTATGTTTAGCCGACGAGTCACTAAGGGCCCTGTGCGATTTTATTCCTGCTTCTGCTGCACTTGTGTAGTTCTGTTTCCCTCTCAGACATTCTCACAGAGTTTGGCAACTCCTGAAAGTTGGTGTACAGTGGGATCATATGTATTATTATCAGAGTAAGTATGCCAGAAAATATGAGGTAAATAATTGCTGATACATTTTTGATACGCTGTAGAATACCCTGTCAAGCTGGGGAAAATGCTGAGAAGCAAGTCTATATTTTTATATTTTGAGCATTTGGGTGCTTACATTAAATAATCATTATTATTACTTCAACCTTTATTTAACCAGGAAAGTCCCACTGAGACAATCTGTTTTGTGAGGGAGCAGCACAGCTCATTCATAAAATCACATGTCAATCTGTTCTTTAAAACAGCTACAAACCATTTCCAGACCTTTCAACATAGATTTAAACTGCCCCAGTGAAATCAGTTCTCTTAGATTTCTGGCCTTTTGTACGTTATTCCATGTTGAGGGAGCAGGATATTGAAATGACATTTTTCCAGTCTCTGTGTGAACACTTGGTACAGAAAGCGACAGTGAGTCTTGATATCGTAGAGAATATGCACAAAGGTGTGGAGTTAAATAAACATATACCAGTGATAATCTATATCATAGTATCAAACCTTTGTTTTCAGTATTATTTTGTTTTTAAATTCCAAATATGAATTCAAATTGATGAAATATTTTTTATATTTTGTATTGTGGTGGTTAACAGGGATAAATTTGGCAAATTGATCTGATTTTGTGACAATAATCCCTTGTTTGTGTGCAGCGAATTAAATGTTATTATTATTGGGGGAATTATTCTTTGTAGATTTTGTAAATCTGTTGTTGGTGCTTGGATATTTGGATGTGTTGTAATGTCAGAACAGCAGATACTGTTAATGCAGAAGGGCTTTGTGGTATCATATTAGCATTTTGCATTCAGAAAACAAAAAGTGGAGTTCAAGGAAGCAGCGCCTGGGGGAGGAGTAGTATGTATAGGTGATGGCGCTCCTGTCATGTGCTCTGAAGTGAGCCCTGGGCTCCTGGGCCACATGAGGACTTTTATTAATCCATTTATCCCCCTCTCTCCTCGTCTGTCCTCTGCCATCTTGGTTGTTGCTGTCGTGTCACTGGATTTCAATATCCTGCCCTGGCAGGGGCTTTAATTCAAGTCTAACCAGCTATTATCTTTTCATGATTCCGGTACTTCCCTTTTACACATTTCACCTGTTAGTTTGTTCTATCTTCACTGTCAATCTATCTAGTCTATGAAAGCCCAGAGGTTTCTCCTCCTTAGATTTAAGCTGTCATATTATCTACAATTTACAAGTCATTGGTCAAAGCTTTTAATGAGTTTTTTTTCAGAAATGTGACAATAAAGCTCCTGCACTCACCTGACTAAATATGTTGACGACGCCATCATGGCAGGGAAGAAACTGTGCAAGAACATTGAAATGTAGCTTTTGGAGTTTATCGTAGTCTGAAGCCTTAAAAAACAGTACATCTTAAAAATGAATCGTATCAAACATTTGCAACTCTGACCTGGTCCGACTGAGTTTAGATTACGTATCCGACTAAATCAGATTCACTTTCCACCTTCTCTAATGTTTGTGAAAAATATATACTTACTATAAAACCCTGTACATATACGGTTTACTGATAGTGACAATTAAAATAATGTGATCTTAATAAAATTGTGAAAACATTCTTTTTTATTTATTCAAGCCAATGTACAGTAATAAAGATCTTTGCTTTAACTTTTATTTAGAAGTCAATTAATGTAGACAGTGTTTTCGAAGAGCATGTGTGATCATTATTCTCTTCAAACTACTCTGTCTAACTTAATAGATTCATAATTAATAGAATCGCCAATAATCTTAAAAAAGATTTTGAATTGTTATGAAATGGTGAAATTAATGCAGAAAACACATTTGAAGCTGAATTAATGTGAGACTTGACTCACTACAATCCTGCTTAGTTCGAGAAATCCATTTCTCCCGCCAATCTGGAGCTTTGTAAATACGGTAAAAGGTCTTTCTTCTGCTCTGGATCATTTGTAAATCCAGATGCGAAAAAATAATGCACAACCTCTGAAACTCCGATTTGTTACTTGCGTCCAATGCCATTAGTTTCAATGCAAATGCCCCAATGAGTTTAGTGGAGCACGACATGTTCAGGAGCTCTATTCCTCTCATTCTGGAAGGTGCCCTAGGCACTGCCACGCGTTGCAATGCACTTTCTGGGTGTATTATTTTGCATAGGGCTGTCGATCTCAAAAGATAATAAGTTCTACACAAAACACGTTTTCATGCTGTCCAGGGAAATTTTACACAAATCAATCTACTTTATATCATATTTTAGCGGTGAGACTTTACCGTCGTACTCCACAGAGTGAACGGAGTTCTCGCTGAAGCGGATCTAGTATGAGGTGTCATAGAGCTGCTAATATCAAGAGCAAATAAGTCTTACACAGACACAAAGCTGATTTTAGACCAACCAGAGTGCATTGTTGACTTGTTGGTGCACATGACCATTGAACATTTTACACCAAATCAATCTACTTTAGACTTTACCCTCGTTCTCCACTATTGAACAGAACTGCAGAAAGATGAGCAAAAACCCCAAAGTGAACGGGGCGGAATAAGGTGAATATACATAATTGCTGACATGTCTGAGTTGCACGATTGGCGATAGAGGTTTGTCCTTATTGGATACTTTGTTCAGTATGATGTGGAGAATGGACTGCATAGCAGCAGATGGTTAAGCAGACTGTTTTAGACTGACCACCACCTCCACCTCTATGACCCAGGAGCATTCTTATACCAGCCTAATACTCTGTTCTCGCTCATACACTGCATCTCATAATATGTTAAAAAGTGGTCAAATGTATTCAGAAAGGTTCTAGACCCACTTCACCTCAATAGGAATAAGAGAAGCGCATGGCCAGCTTGGCACATTAAAGGAATAATAGAGGATTTTTTTGTACGCCAAATCTGAGTCTCATTTCTTCATGGCGTGGACAGCCGAGAAGTTCTCCCACATGTCAATCATCCCTTTCGTCCTACTGCACACCTGCAGCCTCGTCCCCAGCATAGCAGCACGTTTCCCTGGATCTGCACGCGTGGTTGATATGCCATTGTGTGTTTAGCGAGTTCTTTCAGTGAACAGGGTGAGTGTGGTTTTTAAATGGCTGTGGCTGCAGAGCCGCGGCGCGGTCAAATGGCCCAGCAGTTTCAGGAACCGCGGCACTGCCATATAGCCTCATGGCTAACCCTAACATTAACCCTGAACCTGACCCTAACCTTAACCCTGACCTTAACCCTGACCTTAACCCTGACCTTAACCCTGACCTTAACCCTGACCTTAACCCTGACCTTAACCCTAACCTTAACCCTAACCTTAACCCTGACCTTAACCCGGCGCGGTCTAAAACGGCGCGGTCAAATAGTTTCAGGAGCCGCGGCACAAAAAAACATGGCAGTTTCGGCCGCTCGTAGTCACAGTCACTTGAGTTCTCAAATCAGCAAAAAAAACTCCTGTGACTATAAAGATATATTCAACACTTGAGGCATTAATATATGAAAGTCAGCTTTTCAATTAAGATGACCTTTTTGACCAAAAAGATAATCACTAGAATCACTGGCTCCACAAACATTCCCCGTTTATGTGAGCCATTACAGTTTATCACCGCATTACGCCGCTCACACTTCACCCAAATCCACTGTGAGCAGCGCACCTTATTTCACAGCTTTGATACGTCAGGATGCACTCAGGTGCCAAAATGAGGGCCAAGTTCACACATAAAGCCTGCAAATCTAGACAGAGCCCGGAGAAAAGAGGATGTGTGGGATGATATGAGCGTGCAGAAAGCAGAGGAAACAGAGTTGGAGTGCGCCTGATATGTGCTCCTGTGTTCTTTTCCTGGCATCGCCATAAAGGCTGGCTCTCAGTCACTGTCAGACAGCAGTCCACCCTCTTTATCTTCCTTCTCCTTGCAGCTCCAGTCCCTGCCTTCCCAAAGCAAACACTGGCCTCTGTATCTGCTCCCTCTTTCATCTGCCTCTTGCTGCTTTTTTTTTACATTCACATTTCAGGCATTATGTTCCAGTGTGCAGCGTCTTATAATGACAGAAAAATCACCAACGTCGGGATTGGAGAGGAGAGCAGGTCAGCTCTGGTGACGTTCTGTGACATTTGCAACACATTCTCTGTATGAAGGTGTTGGAATAGAAATCACATTAGGAGAAAATGGGAAAACGTTTTTGGAACAAGAAGCCTCCATTTGCTGGGAGGAAAGCAACATTCAAATCTGCTTTATTGGCATGACAATGACAGCGACTTGTGGCGGCGCGTGGGCACGTCAGCAGAAGCCAAAGACAATAAGCCAATCTGTCTGCTCTGCTTCTTATACCTCAGGAGTTATGTTGTGAACACAGCTGCTTTATATTATATTGGTGTCCACTTAGAGGTGGGCAATATATTGAAATGTAGATTATATTGCGAATGTTGTTTGAAGATACTTAATGACCAAACTGCTACAAAAAGAGCTGAATAAACAAACAAACAAAAAGGTGATATAGTGATTCTGCACTTTTGGGATTGTCTGATAATTAAACTGCTGATGTGTTTGAATACATGTTGAACACATTTCTGTTGGATTGACAAAGTATTGCACGATTATTGTTATCAGGATACTCCAAAAACGATGGAGATTAAATGACATAAAAATGACTGGCTTTATCTAAAAACAACAAGAAACAACAGTCCTTTAACAACCCTTCTCTTTGCCAAAGGTTTACAGTGCATCCATTGTGCTGTGTCGACACTATAAAATGCACAGTGTAGAAAGAGAAAACACTCAATTTAATTTTTACTGTCATTTTAATAGCTGTTTGTGTTAATGGGACTGTAAAAAAGACAATACGGCCTGAGGTATCGGTCAACTTTAAAATACTATGCTATGTCCGTCAATATCATGAATACATTTCTTTCCCCTGCACCTTGTAAAAAGTTGCAAAATATAGAATGTTATTGTTTCACTTTGTTCATCAGTTTTCACACATTTTAATGCAATGACGTTGAATGCAAGTGTCTGTCACTGCTTCATAACATTTACCACTATCAGGTTGTCTGTTCTTTGAAAGTCATTCAGCCCATAAACACTGGGCACGTGCACCTTCCTCTGTCGTCGCCCCGCTCTCCAACTCACGTGCACACCCTGACACCATTATAGCCCCCTGCCCGGTCCCTCTCCCGCTCTCCTCCTTGTGGCTCTACAATCAGTGTCACCATCGATTAACAGATTTCACACGGCTGGACACGGCCTTTTCAAAGAAGCAGTTGAAATGAGAAGGAGACGTGGCGTGCGATAGCAGGCAGAACGGAAGAGAAAGTAGATACGCCCGCTGACAAAAAGACTAGATACAGGCGCGTGTCAAAGCTACAGTGATACAATGCACCGCAGGCTCCGAGCGGTCGAGCACGCCGAGCACGTTCAGTTACACAGGCACGGTGAGAACATGAGAAGAAGAAGAAAAACCCTGAGCTCGCACAGATTGTTCTAAATCCAATTCGAAGTAAAACCGTATTTGCATAGTTTAAAATATGTGTTCAAAGTATGTGTTACGCTAAATTGATTTTTTTTTTTTTTTTTTTTTTTTTAAGGAGAACGAGAAAAATAGTTATTTGATTTTCTGGGGGAACTTTTGTGTTTTTTTCCCACCAAAAGTAAAGCAAAAAATTAGGCCACTGTGCACCGTCTGCAGCTAATAATATAGTATTTTATTTCTCGCCGAGCCGCAGGTAAGAGCTAAGAGCAGCGCTCTGACTGGCTGTGCTTGGGTGGTCCACCCTGCTGTTCTAAAACTGCACACATGCCTAAAATGAATGCATGTGGCTATTAAAGATGTGCCAAAGGGTTTGTTACCTACTTCCTACTTTTGCACTGTGAAAATCTGGTACCCCAGCTTTAAAGGTCCTTTATTATGCTATTTTCCCTGCTTCATAGTCTACCCTAAGGGCATTGTTGATAATAATAAGCGTTCTGTTCAGCAACACCCATAACATAATAGTTACAAGATATCACCCATATCTTTGAGCCCGCTCCCCTTCCCGTTAATGCAAACGGCTTAGTTTGAGATTTGCTCCCACCCTCCGAAGAGCAATCCGCCTCCCCCGCAAACAGTGGCTGAGGCGTGCGCCGGTCATGGCGCCAGTACACAGCGGTACACAGCGGTACACTGGCAATATGCATCATGGTGGTGGGTCATGCTGAGCCCTATGTCCTGGATCCAGAGTCAGACCTAGAGTTTGAAGTGCACGCAGCACAAGTACCTCGAGGAATTCAGCAGGACGTTGTTATTTGGTGAATAATAAACTAACGCTCATGTCTTTCATGTATTGTGTTATTACAGTTTAGCATTTGCATGGGTTTTGCTCTTCTTGTTTAGTTTGACCACTTTGGAAATATGTCGGTGTAATCCCTCATTCGTCCAGGCGTGTTCCATAGTAGAAAAGCTTCAGTTGTAGTCATCTGGACTCAGTTTGAAAAAGTAGACGTTTCGACTCTCATCCAAGAGTCATTGTCAATAAAAGAATTTAGATCGAGAACTCAGATATTAATACTGTTCTGTGGTAAGACCCGCCCATTGGGCGGAGCCTTCCTGAAGTAGAAAGAGTTGTTTGTTTCAACAGAAACTCCCCCCTTGTATCTACCGAGCTAACCTATTCAGAATTTTAATGGCCTATTAGAATCCTCTTTGTCTTTGTGAGACCCTGGCTCAACCACCCTGAGTACTCAGGGTGGTTGAGTGGTGGTTGAGTTGGTGGTCTAACTGAGTCCAGATGACTACAACTGAAGCTTTTTCTACTATTTGACCACTTTGGGCACATACGAGGTACCAACATCACTGTAAGAAGGTTAAACGCTCTGTTAAGTCGATTTTGCACGATGAAGGCCCTTTAATAGTTCAATAAAAATAACCAAATTACACTTAGATACCAGTACCTCAAAATTTAACATAATATAGGGAAACAAATGCAGTACATAAAAAAAATACATGGCATTATCTCAGAACATTGAAGTGCTGATTGGTTAAGATTAGAAGGTGTTTTTCAGGTCATTGACTATAGGATGAACAGCAGCATAATGTAAACTATTCACACAGCGATTAACCTTTCATGTGTGATTTCATATGCATAAACACCTCTGATGCATAAACACTTCTGATGCATGGCTCTTCACAACGCTATGAGCGCTGGTTGTGATTTCACACCTCCCCCCGGTCTCTGGCTGCAGCAGCAGCAGCAGCAGCAGCAGCGCAGCAGCAGCAGCAGCAGCAGCAGCAGCAGCAGCAGCAGCAGCAGCAGCAGCAGCAGCGCAGCAGCAGCAGCAGCAGCAGCAGCAGCAGCAGCAGCAGCAGCAGCAGCAGCAGCAGCAGCAGCAGCAGCAGCAGCAGCAGCAGCAGCAGCGCAGCAGCAGCAGCAGCAGCAGCAGCAGCAGCAGCAGCAGCAGCAGCAGCAGCAGCAGCAGCAGCAGCAGCAGACAGCCCTTTCTCTCTTATTGAGGCAGAAGTTGACTCCTGCTGCAGCAGGGTTAGGCACCAGAACACAGAAGCACATGGACCTGCACATGGACCTGCACATGGACCTGCACATGGACCTGCACATGGACCTGCACATGGACCTGCACATGGACCTGTACATGGACCTGTACATGGACCTGTACATGGACCTGCACATGGACCTGCACATGGACCTGCACATGGACCTGCACATGGACCTGCACATGGACCTGCACATGGACCTGTACATGGACCTGTACATGGACCTGCACATGGACCTGCACATGGACCTGCACATGGACCTGCACATGGACCTGCACATGGACCTGCACATGGACCTGCACATGGACCTGTACATGGACCTGTACATGGACCTGTACATGGACCTGCACATGGACCTGCACATGGACCTGCACATGGACCTGCACATGGACCTGTACATGGACCTGTACATGGACCTGCACATGGACCTGCACATGGACCTGTACATGGACCTGTACATGGACCTGTACATGGACCTGCACATGGACCTGCACATGGACCTGCACATGGACCTGCACATGGACCTGCACATGGACCTGCACATGGACCTGCACATGGACCTGTACATGGACCTGCACATGGACCTGCACATGGACCTGTACATGGACCTGTACATGGACCTGTACATGGACCTGCACATGGACCTGTACATGGACCTGTACATGGACCTGCACATGGACCTGCACATGGACCTGCACATGGACCTGCACATGGACCTGTACATGGACCTGTACATGGACCTGTACATGGACCTGCACATGGACCTGTACATGGACCTGTACATTCAAACATTCAAACATTCGAACAGTCAAGCGCATTCCAACAAACCAGCTGTGCCAGTGAAAGAGGCATTTGGCAGCGCGTGCAGCCGCTGTGTGTCTCACAACATAAATCAAAGCTGGATTCTGGAGCCAGAGCCTCTCACTGACAACACACATGATCCAAACCAACAACTAGAGCTTTAGAAAAGACTGTCATTAACTGTCATGTACTGGCACTAAAGCATGCAGGCAATGTAAGTAAAGCCAGATTCATGTATGTGGACCATCTTATAAAAATATAAACATTCATCATAGATCATAGATCATCGAATCATCATGTAGGCAGATGATACAAAACAGACAGAGAACATACTATTTGTTTTCTCTATATTGTTTCTGATGATTCCAAGTACAAAGCACAACCCTGTCTGGTCAGTATATCTGAAGTGACCCGCAGGTAATGTTCTAACTAACAGAAGCACGTGCATGGATTCCCTCCAGATTTAATGTTAATGTATTACATCATTTATTTATGATTATGTAATTTATAAATGTGTTATTTTAGGTGTATAATGATAAATCAGTTTATTTGATCAATTGCACGGCGCTAAATGGTATCAGTATAAGCAATATTGCAATTTGCAGTGACCTCTGCAGAAATCTCTCCAGTGGCAGTTTTGATGCACACTGTAGACCACGGCACAGAACAAATTAGAAATGAAAAGAACATAAGAAAAAAAGGCCCACAACAGTGAGGAAAGAGCTGGGCTAAGTTGGTGATAACACATGTAAGTCTATTGCAGCAGGGACAAATGTGAACAGTTAATTTGTGCAGTGCCTACAGCGATGCGAATGGGAAACTAAGAGCAGAGCAAGATGATTACAAGGCCTGTACAAATCCTGCAGTAGGTAATGGGCTGCAGTGGCGCTGTGTGTGCTTTGTGTAATGACTTACCACACTGAGGGTACGGAGCGGGCAGCAACAATGGACTGCACCACCAGCAGAGGTAAAAGGGGTGACACTATATTTATTGAGCAGAAAGGCCTGGCCCCTGTCCAGTGAGTGAATGGGGCGACATGGAAGATGGAATTAGACTGCACCAAACCCATTCAGCTGCCAAGACCCTACAGGGGAAGATCACTGAATATGACACTTTATTCTAAATCTTTATTTTGGCGCTGTTGTAGTGAATGCATACGGCAGTGATAAAATATAATATACAATATAGTCTAAGGATCTATACGATGACTTACAATTTCACAGTTTTATTCTGAATGACTATTTGGCAGTGTAAAACTTAAAAAAGAACACTGAGTAATTATATTAGAATGATTTGTTTAATGTATAATTCAATAAAACAGCTTGAAGGTGCATAGCGGTCAGAACTAGTGCAGCTTGGTTCTGTATGGCACCAGGACTGTGGTGGTGAAAACACAGTCAAAATACCACCACAAAGTAAGAAAGCGAAAGACAGTGGTAAACAAAGCTGACACTGTAAAATGACACGGCCTCAATGATGAATGACCAAGTCCAGTAATGAACACAGGCCTGTCACAGTTATTATTATAGCAATTCATATTCTATTAATTTAAGGGTGAACTGGGATTATTCTGCTTTAGAGTGACATAAACGGTTTATTTCTTGTTGACAAAAAACACAAAGACAAACATGTGTACAGTATGTCTGCACTTTTTTAATTGAATTATAATATGACAAAGAAGTAAATGACATGAAATGTACTGAAATATAACAGGTGTGCCCGTCACAGTTAAGGAAGTGAAATGACGCTTTTTGGGGACTAATGGAAACTTGTTATTTTTTTGAACAATGTAGCATATCATTTATAAAAGGACTGCACGACTTAAAAAAATAACCTCTAATTGTATTTTTTCTGGAAGGACTGGCAATTGTAATTATTATCAGTATTAGAAAACTGAAATATGAACTGATAAACTAATACAAGAATTCCATGCTTGAATCAAAGAAGTATAAACTACAGGTACAACAATACTGTATACAGACTGGATATTGTTCTTTACAGAAGACATTCTATTATCTAAATGAGTTGGATCAAGGATTTCTAAAGGCTTCATGGTATTTCACAGGATTACATTGTGTCACTTGAGACAGCCAATGTAAAATACTGTAAGACCTTTTTTATGTATAAATGTAAATATTTAGGGGGTAAAAACAGCAATTGAATGCAGTTCTACATAATCCTGCAGTGTTTTAGTGCAGTTAGTCTGATAAAAGATGTTTGTTGGACGCTAACTCAATGAGCTTCAAAAAGGCTCAAGCATCTGTGTCCACGGTACAGGTGCACTTACCAAAAATGATTTGCCAAGGTGAAAGTAAACAGCTGAGGCAGAACGGACCAGAGGCACGAGGTAAGAGATGGACATGTGACATGACATAAAAGACTCTAAATAATGTCCTGCTCAAAACTAAATTAAGCAATAAAACGGAAAACGGTTTTATCACCAAATCTGAACGGGCTCTTCCTTCTCCGCTCTGGCCTGACCGTGGAGCGATAGAAAGGATCAGTTGAGCGTGCTCTCATTAGACTAAAGAGGCAGGTGCTCCATCATTGGCATTTCATTTCCATCAGACCTCATCCTCTTCAGAGTAATGCGCTCGGCACGCACTGGAAAGCGCGACTTAATGTTTGCTTTATTTGTTTGTGCTTTGCAGTCAATAGGTCAGGGTCACTCCTTCCCATTTGGGAGTCAACAAGAAATGGCAAAGTGACAAGGATGAAAAGACCTGGCAGTAGATAGTGGGAGACATGCGGGTCACTAAGGGATGATGTTCAAGTTTACATGAGGGTTTTATACCATTCAAATGATCTGAGCTTTTTCATGCGCATAATGATCATCCAGCCAGGTCCTCTTGACCATGAGCCATGCTCCAAATCTGGAAATGGGCCGCCAGGTGCTGCATGGAGCTCACCCAGGGCTCCTGACATGAAACGGGGACAAAATAGTGTCGAGTGTGGTTAAAACTTTTCTCATCCTCTTTGAATGACACCTGTCTCAATATCTCATTTTGATTGGTCTATTCATTTAAATCAGACTGTTAGACTACCGTATTTTCAACAAAGCCAACAAATGCATAATAGAGAAGAAAAATAGTATAAGTCGCACCATAAGTTGCACCCCGGCCAAAACTTATAGTCCGAAAAATACGGTACATGCTATACTGAGTCACCTTTTCCTCTTTTGTCTCACACTGTCCTCATCTCTGTCCTACTTTTGAACCCACTTGTTCTTCTCTCCATGGCGTCTATAGTCAAGTCTTTTCTGTCCCCTCTGTCTGGTTGCCAGTTGCTCAGCCCCGTTTGTCCCCTCGTCCTGCCGTTCCCTCTTTCCCGCCATTTCTGCGCCGCTGTTCCATCTCTTCGCTCTCAATCACTCTTCTTGCAATCTTAATTCAAATTGCCTGCTTTGGGAGGACACTGCGGTTCCAATAATGCCGAAAGCACTTAGTAGAACATAATCAATCTTTCTGCTGCTTTCTCCCTTTCTTTCTTTTTTTTTTAAGTATGAAGCAAAGTGTTTTTTAGCATGGACAAAGTAACCTGCTTCATTGAAGTCCTTTAAATCAGCATTCTATGTATTATGTGAGCATTATATTTATGCGCAGGGTGATTTTAACTTTAGATTTTGTTGTTGCCTAAATATGCAAACGGAATGAGGGTGCACACAGCACCATTGTGTTACTTAGACATTTTAAAAAGATGTGAAGCCTAAATGTGTCTATAGGATTATTTGTAACACAGACTGTTTAACTTTCCTTCAAGGACATAGGTAATTTACCTCTTTATGTGGGCAGAGAGCCAATGCAGCACAGTAGCTTGTGGTACCTAAGAAAATCATATGGCTGTACTATAATTATTTGCTTTATTTGGACGGGACCGTGTACGTTAATGAACACGCTGTATGTTTCCGTAGTCCATGCTTATACGTTGGTTAATTATGTTATATTCAAAGCTATGTGGAGAGGGTGAGTCTGAACATGACATTCTACACCTCTGCAGCACTCTGCTTCAGTGCTCTGTGCACTTAAATCCACTGCTGGTTCCTGTCGCTGGGTTTCTGACACATCCGTATATCCATCCCTACACCCACCATCTCTTTGCACTCACTTTTACCACTAAATATTCAACTCCCACACTTCAATTCACTGTGCGGCACTGCGTCGCTTCCTGTTCTCCGGCCGCCTCTCACTCTTCATGTCCTCGCTGCTGTCCTGTCAGGTTTAAGCCAGTATAGAGTGGACAGACAGGGCAGTGGACCACGCGAGCAGCACACATGCACCTAGACAGAGATGGAGGGAGGAGCAGAGATGCTGCTGTGAAACACTTTGGATCCACACAGACAGGCTGTGTTTCCCTGGCAACATGGTTTCCATCGTAACAGACCTGCTAAGGATGCTATTAGCAGGGAACAAAAAAAGAATGCCACTCATCGCTTGTATATGGAGCACACAAACGGGTAAGGCGAACAGAAACACAAGTCACAGACACTCACAAGCGCTGTCTGCACAATAACTACACACAGCCACTGCCACCTACACAGTGCTTCTACCCAGCTATTCAGTATTCGGCCACTGCCATTACCCCACTGCCCACACAGTCTATATCGTGTCTCGCACCTGCCAGCGGGGCCACACTGCGCTGAACAGAGTCTATGGTAAAGGAGAGCATTTACATTTGAGAAGCCAGCAGGGCGCCCCATGAACAGGAGCACATGCATATGGCCATGTGTGAGAAGGGAAAATTGTAAATCAATAACACACCGAGCAGTCAGAAGTACAGATTGTTGAAGGTCAGCGTGACTGTAAGGAGAGGCAAACGCTTCAAGGATTCATCTTGAGAGAGAGAAGCTGGTCGCTTCAAACTGAACAAGGATCATTATTTGGGCATAACGGAGTATTTGTTCACCGTATTTTGTGACCAGACTAAGGTCTTTTAGTAATAATAATGTCTTTAGACAATTAATAAATGTATTCCATCTTGCTCAGGGACAGTATGCAACGATAGGAACTAGTCACATTTCTCCTTCATTAAACAATTAATTATGTGTCTCCTTCGAGGTTATGTAGTGTAAAATGTGTGAGGTTTAGAGGTTTCACAGACAGTATGTTGACATCACTGTAGGCAGCAGGCGTGTAGCACTCTCTCTGCTGCCCCAAGCAATGTGAGACAATCATATTTCCGGTGAAAAGCTCAAATGCTATATTATATACAGAACGTTGTAAAATCTCCAGCCTCACCTCGTGATATTTTGGATTTCTTATTTTAGTACGACTGAGATTGACATGAGAACAATTCATTCTCTGTCAAACTAATGAATAAAGTGTTTTGAGACTAGCTCGGATGCCACTGTTAGAGTTTCTAATTGAGGTGTTGAGAATTGCCAGCAGCTTTGGGGAGCATATCATTTCTTTCCCTGGGCACAGCTCGAGGGCAGAGGAATGCTGCGAATAGAAACCTGTTCACATGCATTTAGGTCAGGTGCCATCTGACAAAAGTTCCCGCTATGGTGTATTCAAGACTTGCATACAGGCAAATAGACAATTTCACCCCTGTTGATGCTGCATGTAAATCATAGAAAGGATAGTCAGAACAAATTGCTTTGAGAAAAACAGATAGAGGTAGAGTAGGGCTCTCCATAACACAATCTCCTGAAGACTGCAACACACAGAAACGTGATGCTTGTGCCCAAAAATAGTCGAGCATCCCTGAGGTGACTTGTCAAATTAAACAAGTTCTGCTAGAGTCAGGTCTGCAAACAAATGAAAAATTTAAAACACAACAGAAACATGATAGAAAAGTATCTTTGGAAAGAGGTTTTGTTGATGACTTGCATGTCTGCTCTGTGGTAGTCGTTCAGGCCAATGGGGCCATAAGTTGAGGTTCAATAAGACCCCACTTGCACACATGGACTCATGTTGTGACCTCATGTGAGACTGTTCTTACTTTATACTAGCTCTGTGCAGTCTGTAAATTGGTATGATGTGGGTTATTAGCCACAAGGTCTGGGCAATGCAGACGGAAGAACTTGGTTGGGCACAAATAGAGTATGACAGACAGCCATACATTACAACAAGAATGTAGAGAAGCAGATTGAGAATAATACACCACCATATAACGTAATAATGTGTTATCATTATTAACCATATTATGATGTTATATCCTGCCTTTTTGACTCAGGAGTATATAATGTATAGTGTGCGTTTTGCTTTGGGTGGTCATATAAATCATGCTGCAGCGCGCACCAGATCTAATCACACACATGGATACAAATTCACCTCTTTTTTTCAGAACACTTATCTTGGAGGCTGGCAGCACACAGCCAGATAAAAGCCAAGCTACACTACTGTATGTGGTGGACTGGTTCTGATCAGATGAGAAGCACGCTGGAGGTATCTGCTGCTTTCTGTTGGCTCTCATCCAGAACGAGGTGAGAATCCAACACAGGTCTGATCTGTTTACTGCCTTATATCTCTTATCTAACACTGCGACCTTGGCACAAGTTTGAAAATAATGTAAGATTGTACTGTGGAACATTGTGTAACATCACACAGCTGCCTTATAGATTTTCAACACTTGAAATGGATATTTGAGTCAGACTATTCTGAGCACAAATCAAAAAGTGAATCTTGGACAGACATAGCAGATTAAATGCTAAATTAAATGGATTAAATGGAATTATATTTAGTATTAAAAGGGAGAGGCAAAACAAAATGTGGGCAGTATCTGCCTTGCATCGACAATAAGCAAAGTGAATTAGTATTATGCTTATTATTCTGTTTATTAGTTCTGTTGAACTCCCTTCCCTTTAGTGTCTGTTTTCTTCATCTCAATACCATCCATTAAGTCTGTTTGACTTTGTTCAGCTGCAGCCGAACACCAGTCAACAGAAAGTGTCTGACAGAGGACTGATGTGACAATGAATACACAACCTCAGGCATTAATCAAAGGCCCAGCAGGGTTCTGCTGATGGTGATGATAATAAACCATGATTGTTAGCATAGTGATACACATAACGTGACTAATGATTACAACATGTCCAGAGGTGCTACTGCATGTGACAATCATCACTAGAAATATTTTTTATTTATCTTATTGCTGATTTTGCTGAAGTGAGATATAATCTAAATTTAAATAACCATTAGTGCCAATGTACATTGTACAAATTATTACAATTACAAGATACAGTTTTTCTTCAGAGATAGGATCAAATGGAATTTATGAACATTATTATCTTATGGTTTGTGATAATGAAGTATTCCGTGTGGCTGTGTTGAGTGCAGGTTGTTTGTGTGTATGAAGTATTCCGTGTGGCTGTGTTGAGTGCAGGTTGTTTGTGTGTATGAAGTTTACATATAGGATAATTCTCATCCAATATTGTGTTCTCAGAAACTAAATAAGTACAGTGTGTACAATGTACTTTTATATTTGATAATGACATCAAAACTGTAACTGTGGACCCAGTTGTGAAGTATTTATAACATTGGCCCGTCTCAAAAATAAGAGAAAATGGAGCCAAGTGGGCCAAAAGTATGTAAAAGCATGAAAGCTGCTTGAAGTTATTGTCATTTGTGACTAATCACTTCTGTGGTCATGTGGTGTCTCTGGAAAGATGTTTGTGTGGATGATACAGTCTGAGGCTGCGGCGCTGAGGCTAAATGCAGAATAAAGAGGAGGTGGTATTTGCTGTAATTTAGAGGAAGGGAGGGCAAACATTTACATTCATCACAGGAGCTCGCCTCGGCTCACAAATGACGTGGGAAAGAGCGGGTGAAAGCGCCAGAGCCAGAACAGCTGAGACAAAAAATAGGTTGGTTGAGACTTCGCCAGACAGAATGGGGTTATGGAAAACCATCTTTTTATACTTTCTTTCTTTTTTGCAGCAGAGTATTTTGTGTAGAATCCATAATTAAGAGACGTGTCTGTTGGTTACCAAGTGTCAACAACTGCAAAGACAATTGCCATGGAAACATAAAAGAAGTGGATTGGGTATTTTTTTCACATGCATAGAATGTGTAGCTTTAAAGGCACTTCATGTACTTCATGTACTTCCCAAGTGTAGAATAATGACCAAAGAGGTTTGTGTGGCTGGACATCTTTACTTTTCCCACCCAACCTTCAATTTCCAAACTTGGCCTCCTGTGCAAGACTCATTTAGTCTTTCCTTCATCTGATCTTTTTTGCTTTCAAGCACTATTCCAAACACAAGGCCACCGCTGAGAAGCACTCTGAACAAAGGGCCAAAACACACTAGTCTGTGGGAGAAGAATCAGAATAAAACTAAAACTAAATAAAAGCAAAGCCATAAAACCTTTTCTGTAAAGAATAAAATAAGATCCAATGGCAGAGTCTAGCCACAAAATACATATGATAATGTTTATCATGAGAATGATACACTGGTGCTAGAGGATTTCGGAGGCAGTGAGTGAGTGCACTGGGTAAAGTCTGGCTGAATGATAATTTCACAGGAACACGGAGAGTGTTGAAAAGGCTGGAGATGTGATAGTTTGTTTACAAGACATAGTCAGCACCCGTCACCACAAGATGGACACGCTCCTTCAGAACTGAACTGGGAAATCACTAAGAGTCAGAAGATCTTGGCGGCTTGGACTGTGTGGAAAATCGGGTTGTCAAAAGCCAATTAAGCTATTAATCAATATTAAAACTAATGCCGAACCAAGATACTCATTTGAAGAAGTAAAACAACTAAAAACTAAAAAACAATGTTTAATAAAAGAAACTACAATTATTCTATCTTGTGAATGTCAGTCTGTTGTGAACTCAAAAAGAACGTTAGTGTGGTATTGAGAATCGAGTATATTCCTTAGTATCGAAATCAAGTTTGAAATGTTTGCATTGTCACAACACTGGTGGAAAAGCACTGTTCACCGTGTAAATTAGGGCAGAGGAAGGTGGGGATACAACTAATAAGGGTCAGACCAAAGAGCTGAGGTATGGTCCATGAGGGGATTGGAGAGCAGAGGAGACAGCAGCCAAGGCGAGTCGTGTGTTTAAATAGAGCAAAAAGCAGAGCAATGAAAGTAGTCTGCCACAGAGAAATGAAAGGAGAGGCCCGGGGAGGAGGTGTTGTTGGAGGATGCACTGATAAATGGTAAATGGTCACATTTATATAGCGCTTTTCTACCGTCAAGGTACTCAAAGCGCTTTACATCAAGGAACCAGTCACCCATTCACGCACACATTCACACCGCAGACACTGGGGGCGAGTTGGGTTAAGTGTCTTGCCCAAGGACACAACGGCAGTATTCACATGAGGTAGCTGCGATCGTACCGGGGCATCAGTGCGGGGCGCTACTGCCGCCCCGCACTGATGTGGGACACCACCCCAATGGGACAGAGAATGTTAACTAAATACAGAAGAAACTAACTTTGTGAGCAGTGATTTGTTAGTTACACTGACTTAAGACAACCACATATAGAGAGAGTGAACATTAAGCCTCTCTGGAAGCAATGGCTTATAGATCAAGTTATGGGCAGAGTTTAAAATGGCCACGTTCTAAATGGCCGAGGTAAATTCAGACCAACGGGAAAATGGGCCATATAAATTTAGGCCTCCAATATCTCACGTCTCTCTCTTCCTTTCCTTCTGCAGGAAAAGAGGAACACACTGAGCAGGCCGTCTTATGTTCTAAACAAGGACAATCAGGTGAGACAATGACTGGAACAATAACACACTAACATGTAAACACTATATTTGGATTTCCATAACCCGGTTATGACTCACTGGGAGATTCCAATAGTATCCAGAATGCTGTCATGTAGACGCAGTATCCTGATTCTCACACGGCTGCTGTGTGATCTCAACAAACACATTTGGCAGGAGCAGCTCATTTCTCAAAACTCAAACTCAAACTTATTCCAGGGCTATAAAAAAAAGTATTAGCAAACGGATTTCTGTGTCTGTCTGTGTTGCGTTCGGACTGAACTGAGGCCGTGGGACTCAAAAAAACGTCTGTTCCTGAAGTTGTGACGGTGCCTCACAGTCTCATGTTCTTATTTGAATGTATCTTTCCCCTGTGAGCTAAAAATCCGTGACAAAAAGTTATAAGATAGCTAAGTTGCTAACATGTTTGGCGCCATATCTGTGCCAATGTTTCCATAGTTACCACTCTATCTATCCAGAATGCTCAGATGGTGCATGTAAACAGGGAGTATCCTCTCTCTGAGCACATGTAAACATCATATCCAGAATACTGTCATAACTGGAATACTGTCTAAAACCGGTTTATTCATGCACATGTAAACACACTCAATGCATCATTTAGAACAAATCAAACCACTCTCACCCCAGATTAACAGTTTGTGCTTTTGTTCACTGATTCTGCCAGAGATGTCTCCGGTCAAATGGGTACTTTTGGTTGCCCCCTTTTGCGTGAAAACATAAGTGGGAGATACAAATTGTTAAAATGTTATTTTTTGCTCCAAACAATAACAATGGAGAAGTGGTTGAATATTTTAATTAAATCCCATTATCCGATCGGACTGTTATTTAAAAAAAAAATGCGAGAAATAGGGGTCGAGAGATGTTTACCTTTATACCAGAATCCTTTTGGACAAATGAGCCCAAACAGAGGGCAGAGGTCTGCTGACATCTACAACCATCTAATTCAATCTTTAGGTCATTTGTTTGACACTGACACATCCCTTGGGATTTCATTGATTGCTGTGTCGCCAGTATCAATATTTTGTTGTATTTTAGAGCAAAACTATAATATTTGAACAATTTGTATCTTTTTCACCCAAAATCCCGGATCTTTCTTTATGGAAAATGTTCCTGATTTTAACCTTTCAACTCCATGGAATGATGCAGGTGGTGTGACCGCTATATGCACCAGTGACTGTTTTAAACCACCAATCTCAAAGGGTTCTTACCTGGTGAAATAAAGGTTAATAAATAAATAATGAGTACAATACATTTCTTATACTGGCTCGGATGAATGGATTCAGACTAGTTAAAATAAATACTGCAGTCAGAATAATGATGAAAAAAGCATGGGTGTCACCATCAGCAGCTTTGTAAATGCTCCTGATTGAGTCCTTGCTGAACAGAGCATTACATTAGTAGAGTCCTGGTGTCTATGTTGGTGCTTGTTGCTATTGTAGAGGAGTTATGAAAATGACATGATGAAAGATGTGATGAGAGCACCTCAAACAGGAAATGACGTTGCCCTGGACCAATGCGCAAACACTTCCTAACAATGGCAGTGTACTCCTCCTAAATGAAGGCTGGACTTTAATTACTGTGCTTAAATCAAGCTGATGTAGTAATTACCAGCAAATTCTCCTTGGACACTGTTCAAATGTGATTCAACATGGAGGAAGAATCAGTGCACATGCTCAAAATGCACTACACAAAAGGATTGAGGACACTAAACTGTTGTTCCTCTCCTCCCAGCATCTGGGGCTCACACTGGTGAATTATCATATTTAGATCAAGGAATAAGAGTCTACAGTTTGGTCAAAAGTGAATTGATCGCTTTCTGCTGGTTTGTTCCTCAAAGTCCAGAACACTGGCAGTTTACTAAAGACACCGGAGAGACACACTGTGTGGAGTCTACATGAGTCTTCATATAGTTACACGTATGTGTGTGTGGGCAGATTTTGGCTTTATGTATTGCTACATGTTGTTCACACTTTCATTTCCCTCCGGTCATCAGAGCTGGTTGTCTTCTCCTTTTTCATTAATTGCTTGCAATCTCACAATTAAGCCCCTCTCACAAGTGGATGCTATCTCTGTCCTAATCTGCAGCAGTGGCAACGTCCGCTCCTGGATTAGCTCACTGCTTGTATTATGTAGCGGCCCTCGGGTGATCAGTGACAACTACAGCTATTTGTACCGCTACAAAGCCAAACCTTCTAGACACACAGAGGAAAATGTCTGTCCATGTCTTGATAATATGAGCATTACCAGAGCTTTAGATAATGCTGATTATGGCCTCCTCAAAGACAGTGTGTACAGACTTTAATGACATCGGATAAATACTTCACAGCTAAAGCTAAACATACTGGCCAATTTTATAAATATAAATGCTAAAACAAAATGAGTCAACAGCTGACAATTATTCCGCACCTTACATTATCACCAAGTGTGATGCTGAGATCACAGGTATTCTGGAAGTCTAAATACCGGTAATGTGAACAGTATCTCCTTGGAAACACATGCAACTGTACTGTATGATAAAACCAACACTAAGCTAAAGTAAATCAAAAATAAACATGATTCAGTCAATTAAGACAAGAATTCTGGCTCCATCAAGTCAGCTTTTACTCAGATTTTCATGGATGATGGAAAAGCTCAATTGGTGCAGTATTCTTCCACAAACATTCACAGTCCCAAATAAATGTTGCATTTCCTGCCTCCATTTCCCGTTCTTTATCCTCCGTGTCTCTTCCAGATGTGGTTACAGCTGTGCTCTATCCATCTCGCTCTCCCTCTCCTTTCCACTTGTATTTAGTGTGTGATTTCCTGGGCAAAGAGGATGCTTCTCTATTTCACAGGACATCCTTCACTTGTAGATGCTCTCGTCAAACACAAGCTGTACGTCACAGTGCTTTTTGTCCACTTGCCCTGACGTTCCTCTTCCTCCGTCACTGCTGTGCACTCACATGCCCCTTATTTACCCCTCATTCATTGAGACAGATGCATGTGATCTTTGCTCCCATCCATCTTCCTATTCAATACTGGAACTGTATGACTTCCTGGCTCTTTTCTTTTACTCGTTTAACTCTTCACTGTATCCAGGGCAGAAAAATCTTAACACAAACTGAACATTTGCATGTTTAAAATATTTTAGGACCAAGAAAAAATTGGAAACATTCAAAACAAAAAAAAGGGTTCTTCAGCTCTATTTTACAGGCTTCTGTGAACCTGGACTCATCAAGTCTTTCCTGATCAAAACAAAACTTAAGGAGTTATGGAATTCAGCCACTCCACTGGGTTCATGAAGTACTTATATTTGGATATTTGGACAGTCTGCATCTGTCTGAAGCACTCGTCTAGTCCATAACCAAACTGTATAGTTTACTTGTGGTCATCATCTGTGCCTAATTCAATGTCAAAATTCAAAATCTAAAAGGATTAACTTTGACAAAAGTAATAATAGATGAAAATGTTACCATAAATGCTAAAAGCATGTGTGCATAGGTTGCAATCATGTATGTATCAGCTTTATTATTATCAGTTTTGAAACATCCAAACAAACAATGGTCTTAGTTGCTTACTTCTCTGTCACTTATCAGCTCCACTCAGACCTGATTTCATCCTTTTTTGACGCCTCTTCTTTGCTAAAACCTCTTTATTGCAGCTGTGCCCTTTTGTGATTAGAGTTCGCATCTAATCTGTAATTGCTCATCTCAACCCCACAGACTCTACTTTTCTCACCACTTCTGTTTGAGCTAAAACATCTCATCCACAGTTTCCTGCACCTCTCCCTCCCTTCTCTCTGGCACTCGTGATCCGGGTCTATCGTATTCTCGCTACTCTATTGTCTCAGCCCATTAAGCAGACACAAATCCGTTTGGAGACCGCAGCTTGGCTCTGGTGGGTCGTGGTGCAGGCAGCAGGGGGCTCTCAGGAGAGATCGGCTCTGGACTGTGGTCAGGGAAATCCATTTAAACCTCTGCCGCAAGAACGAGCCATGTGCACTTAATGAACGATACTGCCGTCCAGCACACGCGCCATGCACTGAAGCACTCCCATGCTTCACTCTCACCTCCTCCCACCTCATGCGTCTCACCCGGCAATAAAACACAAACATAAATTGTACACATAATGTTGCCATCTGTGTGGAAGGAGCAGTCAAAGCGCAGAGGAAGATTTATACTTAGATCTTTCAGGACTTATGGCTTGTGGGGCCGTGGGCTACAAATACAGGTGAAAGTCAAAGGTGTTGTGAGGCAAAGAGAGGCTGATGTGCATGATTTTTCATTTGACATCTAACAAGACAAATTAGATTTAGTTTAGTTGCGCAAACATATCTTACTCTGGTAATATAGATCGGTATGCACATTACAAATGAAGCTACAGACCATAACTATGAGTATAAAGTAATTAAATACACAGCAGAACTTCACTTGACAGCCATCCCCACTAAAACAGCGTACAGTGTGCTTGGGAGTGCAGTCTAGAGAAGGAGGACTTTTGCCCGCCATTGCTTTTAGTGCTTTGATGAGACAGAAGAGAGAGAAGTGCAACAGTGATGTCCGCTGGCTCCTCTCTGTCAGAACGGCTCCTGTCTGTGCAGGGCCCACGACCTGTTGACACCAGCCAGTCACAGACAAACTGCTCACATTGAAGTCCCTCAGGGCACTGCCAGGCCAATGCTGTTCACTAACATGCAGGCTGCAGCAAGCAAATGCATTTTTTGTATCAAACTACTTTTGAAGAAAGAAGCCAAGGCTCTGATCACAGAGCGACACTGATAAAGCAGCAATAGATTGTTTTATCCCATTAGTCAAGGCTTCGTGAACAGCCAGTAACTGAGCTCTGAATTCTGCTTCAATCTCCAGCTGATTCTGCCATTGGCATCATCAGACTCCAGTTTACTCTGTCAGCGCAGCCAAACTGAATGCTCCTGCAGCACACAGCAGCCAGTCTCAGCAAAACTTCATTTATAAGGAATCAGAGCCCGGTTAAAGGGACCATATTATGCTTTTTGGCCTTTGTCTAGTATGTTTTGTAGAACTTAAATCATTGGTAATCAAACTATGGAACAGGTACAGTGAGCTCCTTGTGGTGTACATGGACTGTGCAGCTCTAGTCTTTAATGTTTTAGGAGTTTATTTCATCCACATTTCCCCTGTTTAGAAGTGAACTGCAGAAAGATTTTGGACCTCGCTTAACTTTTAGTCCTGTTAATGACCAAAGTAATATCTGGTGGTAGTACACATATGGACAAATATTTTCTTGGGTGGAATTTGCTGTGAAAGAAGAAGGAGGTGGAGGAAGTGTACAGGATTACCGAAACATGTGCAAACAAACGCAAATTGTTTTGGGTGAGGATATGTTCTTGTAGTAACATGGTTAAAAGCTCAAAGGAGTATTTTTTGCATATTATATGCCATTTCAATATGGTCATTTCTACACACAAATATCCAAGGCATTTTAGTATCTGACAACCTAACAATGCAACACAAAAAAATTATGATTCATTTTTTGAGACACATTCCAGGACATAAACATGAAATGTATAGTTAATGTGATATTGATGAATGACTTTGTAGAAATGTAGTACTTTTGAAAAACTGTGGTTATTGTAACTGTTCTAAATGTGCGACATAGAAGCCTTAGATACAGTTATTGGAGAAAGGTGCTTATTAAGTGGTGCAAGTACCTTGTGAGAACTGAGGGGTAAATTTGACTGAGCTCTGACTGAGTGATGAGCCTACCTTGGCTGCCATAATCATGGAGGAGCCCCCCCGGACCCCGAGGATGGGAATGTGCGTCTGGGCTGAGATGAAGTCCAAGATCTGTGCAATGGCCTCCTGGTCTGTGTCGTCTCCAAACACCACGCCCTGCAGCCAGTGTTCCGTCATCAGATCGCAGATGCTTTTGATGATGCTTTTGGGGTCTGTCTCGTTCATGGTGAGCACCTCCACATTAGGAGCCAGGTGGAGGAAATCCTCCTTCTCCCGAGCCCCGGCCAGCGCCACCTCACTGGAATTGCCTACAAGCACCACAGCTATGCTGAGGCCGCGCAGGATGTTGGGCAGAGCCATGTGGTGTGGCGGAGGCTGGGGAATAGGGATGTACTGGGCACCACCGCCGCCTCCTCCGCCCTTCTCTCTTCGGGAAGAGCTGGCAGATGGAAGCTGCAGCAACAGCAGCAGCAGAAGCAGAGAGAGGTGGAGCAGGGTGCGAGAGCAGCGCTGGGCCCAGAGCCGCCGTGGAAGGTGTTCCTGAACGGAAGAGTAGTCCAAGGTGTGGCTCCCATTCTTTTCTCCGTTGTAGGGTAACGGGCAGTGGCTGCCACAGACAGGCATGGTGGGGTATGGGCAGCGTAGAACCTGCAAGCAACAAAAACACACAGGTCAGGGTTGGCTAATGCTGCTATGATTAATATGAACAATACGGACAACATTTATAATTGTGCTGCCCAGTGCCCACTTATGCCAGTCTCTGTGCAGCTGGCAATTTCTGAATGTCCACCCTTCTCTCACACCAATTTGACATTATGCTATTGCCCTGTCTGATAAAGTCCACAGGCTAACATGCTTTAAAAACAATTATAATAATAAAAGACAAACTGACAATCTTCCTGGCTCTTGTGAATTGGTGTCAGCCACAAATGTGCATTAAGGAGAGAATGAAGAATGAGAGAAACTAGGACTAAATGTAGCTAGAACCAGAAAGAAGAATGAGAGTGGAGCGCACACTTGCCAAACATGAATAGTGCATTAACTCATCTTGTGTATGTAGTGTAATGGCAAACAGTTTACACACAGTCCCACATCGATCAATAATTGAGGCGAAAACTCACTAACTGCAAAGTGGCTATTTATTATATAGAGGATGTAAACTTTCCCTGTAGATGAGGAACCTTTGTCCAGAGCGAAAAAAAGGAGGCAGTGGAGGGAACAGGACTGTCAGCTGTGTGCCAGCACCAGCTCACAGACAAACCGTTTGAAGTGAGATGACTGACACAGACAAACTGACGGACCATCAAACTGATTAAATGAGTGACGGTGAAGGTGCTCGGAGTAATATGCCAGGCTCTGATATTTTCTCTTTCCCGTACTGGCAGTTCACAGACACATGATGACCATTCTTAAACCACATGAAACAGGGCTGTTTGCTATTGTGGAGAGTGGGCGGGTACATGTCCTCCTGAGTTTAAGAGCATATATATATAGTTTGTGTAGGTGTTTACTCTAGGAACAGAGCTTTTGTAGGCGGAGGTAGCTAGGAGAGGGTGGTGATGCTGTGCAAAAACCTATAATGTTTAATGATAAAACCACAAGCAATTCAAAATGACCAACACCAATGCAGTAATAACAAAACATATTGGGTCTTGTGAGAATGGGTCAGGAGACTTCCAAGGATAGAGATAGATAAGGATAGAGACAAAATTAAGTTGAATATAAGCTAAATAGAATAGCAACATGTCATCATAGATAAAGCATCAAGGAACGTTCATGTGGTTAATTTTATAATGTCATCCATTAAATGCCATATTCCCTGTTTTAATCATGCTAAACACATGAATGTGATCAAAATAAAAAATAAAAAAGTCTATAGTCCTCTGATCTAGGGTGGAAACATTTTTGGCAATTTAGTTATTTTTATTTTCATATTGAAATTGATATTAGATTTCTGCTCAAAGTGCACATTTTAAAACTGTCCAAAAACATTCATGTTTGAGAGTTGAATAATACAAGAATCATTTCAAAACAGGTCAACAGGTTTTCTACTAAGATAAGATATTTTGTTGTTTGCAAAAGACAGAAATATTTGCAGTCTTAGCGATTTGTTAATTGCAACCATTAAAATTCTGATTTAATTGCGATATAACTTGCAGCCAGTGAAGAGAAAGGACCGAGGCACTTTGATATAATAATACAAATCCTTTAATAGAACAGAGTTATAACCAAACGTTTCTGCTTCCTACAGGTCTTCTTCAGGGCAAGAGCAAGGCAATACAAAAGCTCACAGATGGTAATGTGCAGCCCGAGTCTGATCCCATTATCAATATATTCACTTTTCAATTCAACTTTGAAACTATTTGTATGGCAGGTCGAGCCAATGTTTGTGTTTCTATCACGCATTAGCTCGAAGGCGACAACACTTGGGCAAAAGGTTTGAGCACAGTGTTCAAGTACGACATGAAATATTTGAGAATAGCAAGTCCAGGACGCGGCGGAGAGTGAGCGACGCCATCATTGATTCTGGACTCCGGCAGCACTCTGTTTCCATGGCAACAATGAAAATAGACGTAGATGCGCGCACTAAGATGGACAGAATGATACACTTACAGAGCAATGAGCATTGATCAAGCAAATGGAACGACTTCTGTTGAAAGGGTTCCTCTCCGGTGCATTAACAGAGAGACCCCATGAACACAGACACTTCACACACAGTCGTATTCCCCCGTCATAACACGGCACTCGCCCCCGGGCTGAAGCGGAGACGCAGCTTAAGCTCCCGTCAGAATGGCCAACGGGGAAAAAAAGACGTAAAAGGGCCGGCCGTAAAGCAAAAGGTGATGACACTAAATGACCCCGTTCCACCCATCGCTCGCCTGCGCTTCTCACCCACCATTTGCTCCATTTGCCACACTGCTGCGCACAGCATCCGTATCAGTTACACGCGAGCGGGCCGCAGATCACCCGTAAGACCGCCGCTCACATAGAATTTGAGGCGCTGCTTTTTTTGCGTTTGTGGTCAAATGTTGCTGTAATGACGGTTGCAACAAGATGCAAGCACTTAATGCAGGAACATGTTGTTACAGGTAGTTAGCCACAACAACACCAAGTTTGAGTGGGCCCTAATGGACGATAAACGGTGGAACGGCCATTAATGAACGTCAGGGCGAACAGGGGTTGTAGTGAAGAGTTGATGGAGCAGGAGATATGAGGCATGAAGCACCCAATATGGCCCTGTAATTGGCTCTCTACTTTCCTTTATTATTAAAATGTCTACCGGCCATAAATCACTGTATGGAACTGGTAAAGTCTGTATATGTCAAATAGAGACCAGCACATGATGTTTCAGACAGTAACTCCAAAACAGTAGAAGAAACAAAAACAGAGCTTTTAATTTGGAACAGTAAAAACCTGCAATACATGTTCACATGAAGGAGAGGAATAGTGCAAATGTAAATGTAAATCCAAGTGCTTGCAGTGGCTAGCTCTTCCTTTTTTTGATACGGCAAATGGCAAGTAAACTGAACGTGAACTGAAGACAGCGAGCCCCTGTGCCCCGGTGATGTGACTGGCCACAACAATGGTCACTGCACAGCATAGTGTCGAGAGGAGCTGGACAGTGACATTCAGAGTCTTTATGAGGTGCTCAGTACATAATGATGAGGAGGACTGCCTGTGCTGTCCGAGGTGGAAGGTGCTAAGGTCGTTTTGAATCAGTGCATGTCAGATACCGCCCTAATGTTCTGGACAGTCGGACGTGATCGACAATTCATTCAGTGCCTAATTTACAGAGGAAAAACTCAAACTCAAAGGAGAACATACAATAAATCATGAAACGTAACATAAAACTAACCTACTTAAGAGTTTCCCTTGGTATAATGTTCCAAAGCTGTTTTACCAGAATGACTGCATGCTTTGATTTGCCCTCCATGATGTCTCCTCATGTTGCAGTCTTTCATGCGCATGCACGGTGGCAGAAGTCTCCGTGTTATCATTTTGTCTCTCATAACGACACTTCCGCTCAATTCTCCCACTTGTCTCTCTGGTGCGCTCGCACTCTCTCATTATGTGCCAAGTGTCAGGTTTGTCAATGGCGCTATTTGCATGGAAACTGGAGGACAAAGGCAACTGGCAATTTCTCACATTTACAGCTTGGCTTGATATTTCGGAGGACAGAATGAGATTGTGCTGAAAGTGTACGCTGTATCTCGTTGGACGACTTTAAACACTTTCTGGAGCATGTATATTATCTTAAGTGCTAAGCCAGGCATGCAGCGCTGGCCACATTTCTCCGTTTAATTGAAGTGAAAATGTCACAACGAGATGCTCTTGTATCAGTTGAGATACTAGAGTTTGAGGCAGAGAGAATGTATTTAAAAAGCCTCGGAGCATTGATCATGTTGAATACAGAGCAACACAGCATTGTCTGCCTCTGATGGTTTTCTTAACATGCACCAAGAGCCTGTGTGCTTACTGTTGAAAAGAAAAATACTACAATCTGAACCTAGGTTGCCAGTGCTTTAACCTCCAGAGGACACATACAAGTTCTTCTCATTCTCAGTGCAGGATATCTACAGGCCATGCGTCATTTCAGCTCAGAACATCCAGAATCCCCTCACTGAGCTGCAGAGGCTGCACTAGCACTCATTCATAGTTGTCTGCAGGTGTTGGGCTTCGGGTAATGAGGAGTCTAATCAGAGAGAGGACGCAAAGATTTGAAACCAAGTGGATTTAAACATTGAAACTGGCGACATAAACATCCAGTGTTTTTGTAGTTCGAGATATCATTACAAATGTTATTGGCAAAAGCTATGTATTGTATTTGAAGATAATACTAAATACTATATGTGTCCCCAGATGCAAGGTTAATATTCTGGGGACACATGTAGGTCAGGTTTATGAAATTTGAAATTAAAACCTTACATAGCTGTTCCTTTAATACAATATGATTGAACATATTCCATCCAGGCATAACCTCTATACAAAATGTGTTTAAATATGTTTCCTCTTTATAAGGTCTGAGTACAATCCTTTATGCCCTTGTGACATGCAGGCGTTTGTTCCGCTCACAGCCGCTGGATTCTTGTCTCTGATTGGTCAAAGAGCATCAGAGCCAGAGCATGTCCTGACAGGTGATAAAAGACGTTACCTTGACAACCTTTGGCCACATTGTGGCACATTGGGGGAGACATCACATGCTGTGGAGCTGGCAGGATTCAGACATCAGGTGATGCATACACGACCTACATCATGTGAGCTGTGGTGATGATTTGACGCGCAGATGTTTGTCCTATATGGGATAATTACAGTCGGAGCAACGGGAACACAGCTCAGAGGGGTACAGACACTTCCTGTGCAGGGCTATGATTACGCCTCTGCACACAACGTTTTCTGCTCTTTATTTATATGTCAAGAGTCTGCCTCCATGATGAACACTGAGAGTCCTCTTTGACCAATTTTCTACAGCAGTGACATGTGGGGAAAAGTTTCTCTAAACTGAGAAAAATGTTATTGTTATTTGGGAATTTTAAGTAAATAAATGTTGTCCCAAATTTTGTGAAGACATGAGTGCTAGGACCAGACGGACCCCAAGGACCCGACCAACCCGACCGACACCCGACAGACCCCACGACTAGTGACTAAATTCACATGTTACTGTATTTATTATCTCCTTGTGAGTAAGCAATAAGCATGGCAAATACGCAGGCTGCCCATGTCGAAGACAGATGTCCTGTAAGACAGTATTCGGTCCATCCATGGATGCTCCAGCAGGACATGACCCAAAGGAAGAGCTTGCACTGCCAGAGCCCCACACTCTCTTGGCTAAAAGACTGGGGAGACAAGTCACTATGAGAAATGCTCCTTGTTGTTTCCCCAAATGTGGCAGCTGTTGGAGTGCCTGTGGCTGTCTGAGGATGCACTGGGGCTGCAGCTATGATTTAGACAAGAAGAAAACGTTTTTGCCAGCCTGAGACTGAATTCTCTCATCAGGACTATGTATCCAGAAGGATAGAGGATCATTAACAAAAATCAGCACCAACTGGGCACATAAAGACACTTCAAAACATGTGACAGTGACAAAATTGCAGTGACAACACTTGAGGGAGATAAGCGCTTGGACATGATGTCACAAAGGGACACGTTTCTATTTACACCTACACCGACGCACACAGGAGACGCTTAAGCTTTCCGGTGATTTGCAGCTTCATCGCTAAAATCCATCTGTCACTCTCTTTTCTCTGCACCCTTATTTATCATCTTCCACACACGCTTGTGTTATTATACATTTACAAGGCTTTGTCTTCTAAAAGTAATGCATACAAGAGAGACGGAAAGCGTATATTTGGTGACCTCACTGCCAATAACTGCACTGTAATCACTTTCAATGTGTTTTATTGTCAGCTTTTCGCAGATTAGGCCCATAATAATCTGTCCACCTCCGTCCATCTCATTCCAAGCTGTTATTTTTGGCACAGAGGTCTGCCTTTTTGGATTAGTAGGTGTGCAAGTGTTTGTTAGGTTAGGCTAGTCTGCATGTATTCCTAACATGTGACTATGGCAGTTGAGCTACAACACTTGATTTCTATAAATAAACAGTTTTTCATTTATTTTGGTTTTGTATAATTGTTTATGAACCACCAACATTTGTCTGCAGAGCTTTGTTCAAATGTTGTAGCGAATGGTCTCATAAACTCTGACCATGTCTTCACATTTGGATTCTGTGCATAACAGGATCACATGGACAGTGTTTCATTTCAATACTCCCAAACACATGGAGAGCCAAAACTGAGAAACTTCACACTGAAATATATTTGTTTCTCCGCCCACACAAACAATGATCTCAGTTGACACTCCGCAGCAGTGAAGCTCAATCTGACTCAGAATCAGACTCATCTTTAGTATGGGCTTGTATGATACAAAAATGGCTAAATTCACGTTTGTTCACGTTATCATCACTATTTTCTTGCCGACGTCAGGCTGTCATGGCTGTCTGTGCGGCCATCTTCAGAGCTGGTGTGCCTAGATTTCTCTGCTGCAGATAATGATGAGACTCCCTGCAGGGATAATGACATCTAAAAGTATCTCTCCAGTGGATGTCCACAGGATTTAATCCCACAAAACACTCGTGAGATCGGAACAACCTGGAGTGGGCTCACCTAAGCTGCTCTGTACGACAGGCTCTGCTTCAAGAAGCACGACATTATATGCAACTCTATGGTTTTTGTTAATTACCAAAAGATCAAATTCTTGAAAATCCAAAGAAACTATCCTCTCTAAGGGTTATTACAGTCAGCTACACTGTGGGAGTATTAAGTACCTTGATCAGGAAAAATTCAAGCAGATCATATCTTGAAAAAGCTGCAGATCATTAATATCAATGTGGACTTAAGTGTCAAACGCAAATTAAAGCAGCATGAGTTCCTGCTCTCTAACAGAAGTGATTGCTGAACACACAGATACAGTATGTTTGATAAGATGTCAAGCCCTGGGAATGCTTTTCACATTTAAGGCTTACTATATTACAGAGAATTAAGTTAAAAATAAAGCTTTTGACAGTAACATGTCGCTTATACAACTTTATAATAGACAGAGTCACAGTCCTGAGATCAACTGTTCTCCACACAAAGCAGCACAACAGGCAGCTCCGACAGCAGCGCAGGCAAACACTAAAGTCTGGTCTGCACAGCCTGTCAGGGGTCTAAAGCACACAATAGCTGCATGAATTCAGTCTCTTTCACAGAGCTCTCATAAAGGGTAAATGCAACAATCTGCACTGTATTTCTGAATCATACATCGTCAAAAAAAATACCTGCAAATTTGCATAATATAGGTAAATAACAGGAGATTATCAACAACTTTTCAATCAATTAGTTTGAGCTAATGACTCACAAGCAGAGTAATGTGGATAATTACACCGCAATAACTCTATCAGAGTGAACTCTCTTGAATAACAAATAAATGCGTATCAGAATGGTGTTTCATATGCAAACACAGCCAGGTTTACTGACAGTATCCGCCAACTGTTCACCGCTGAATATTCATGAGTGCAAATATAACCAAATGGTGGCGCTGACTTCAGGGAGTGTGTGTAAAAGACAATCTGACTCGGGTTTAGGTCAGAAGACTATGCTTGTTGCCATGACGACCCAGAGGACTCCATTTGCTGCGCCACAGTCGGTGTAGTGGACCACTCCAGTACCTTCAATTAGCAAGCCATTATCACTCATGAGTTTGTTTGTGCGAAGCTGGAAGATTGACTTTCTGTTAGACCTTCCTGCCTGCTCGTGTCTGCTGATGAAAAGTAAAGGAAAACAGAGGCGGCAGCGCCATGGCTCCAATACTCCGGCTCCGCTGCTGCGCTCCATTGGGCTCATTTAGGCTTCACAGAAGCCTCCACAGTCTCATATCCTCTGCCGTTGTGTCAGTTGTACTCGCAAGATACAAAGTTCATAAATATGAAGTAGGTCGCATTCAAGGAGACACGCCGTTGGTGCCTGGTGATACTTTTGAGAGCCACATTTAAGTCCAATTGTTTACGTATTATTTGGTATTTATGTAATTTTTGTCAAAGGTCTTAATGCCCATCAAAAAGCTGAGTAGATGCCAACGGCATGCTCAGAGACATTGACCTATATAAATCTAGCTATCTTATTGTGGCTTTATTTGTTAATAAAAACAGCTAACATTACATATAACCACACTTTTACAAATATAGGTAAGAAACAACTGATTCACTTTATTTAATGTATCATCACTGATTTTAAATTAATAGTACAAGTCTTCTATCTTTATGCAGTTGAATGACCCAAGTAATGGGTCCTGCCACCTGCTTGTGTATAAATGTATGTATTCATCACTGGTGACATAGTGAAACCACCGGTGGCAAAGTGTGTTTGGAAGGAAAGTTCAGTGGAAAGCATCACGTGTGTGGTTGTGATGGAGAGGGTAGAGGTGCGCATTTGGGCCCCCACAAGGGAAATAAAAGAACTTTATTTATTCTTCGGACTACTTGATCTGTACGACAAAAGCAAAGACCTTTTAAACTTTTGTCACATATTAAAAGAGAATAGCGCCCAACCATTGCAGAGGATGTGTCCGCCCCTGGCACCAGACCCTGTTTGTAGAGTTATTATATCTATGCAACTGCTAAGCTCCTCAGAAATGTCACAATGCAGGCAAAGTTCAGTGATGGCCAAGGCCATTCCCAAAGGTCTGATGTCAACTAGATGATAGAGAGAAGAGGAGAGGAATTACCAGAGGACTAAAGGGAGTGAGTTGTGTATATACTATGCAGTGGCAGTACAATTGATAATCAGGGCTGACTGATTCACAGTTTTAATTAAAAACTAGCCATATAGTACCAGTGGAAGCATGTTGATTTATGATGACTCGACACAACCTCTCATCCACAGGAAGGAGCATGTCCAGCACATGGAGGAGGGGCTAGACCAGAACACTCTAAAGGCATTAGGCCTTTTCAGACATAACTATACCAATAACAAAGTTACTATAATCACCAAGTCCCTATTTAGTCAGAGGAACCACCCAGTCCCCTTTGGTCGAGTCATTTCTCTTTCTCTCTGAGAATGAATGAAAAAACAATGGCAGTGTTGTACATGTACTCGTGTTACTATATGTTCCTGGTTTGACTGAAAAGTTCTTGCCCCAGAGCAGGGTCTAATAGAGTGGGGCCTAATCCCTAGTTCCTACAGTGTGAAAACATCTACTCTGGGTAAAGCCTTTCAGTGGATTTCTGCGAAACACTCCAGTTGACCAAATGAAATCAAGAAAGCGCCAATATCTCAGCAAAAACAAGCAAAGTCATGAATAAAATTCAGTACTGCATCCAGTGGCCAGCTCTGTATGCTGCAGTTCTATCTCATGATTTATGATACATAACTCTGTCCTGGAAAAGGGGAAGGTGCCATAGGGAAATATCAATGATGGATAAGTGCCGGCGTAGATATTGGCTGTATTATAGAAAACCTCATGGAAAATGGCCACTGCTGCAAAAGTGAGGCCGGCTACTGAAAGTAGCTTTGGTCTGACGTGATGTTAAGTTCATGTCAGCCACATAACTGAAAGCTTTGATAGAAGGGTTTTAATTAAGACGTGGATGAAAGGGAGGAAATACAACAAAGATTAATGAACATTAATGTAACAGTAGGGACAGAGTGAGAAGCGACTACAGCAGATAAGTATAAAAAGGCAATTTTGCTTCCACTTCTCATATGATTGTCTTCTTGAGTGCTTTACTGCAATCTCCCAACAGCTCTGTAACAACACTGACAAAATGTCCTCTGCTCTTCCAGTCTCAGCAGCTATACAGGCTTGTTGTGCATTTAGTTCACAAGCAGCAAAAAGCACTAATTCAGAGCAGCATGCACTATGATCCTATCCTAAAATCAATTTACAGAAATTACTCATTTAAATCATTTATCCACACAATTATACATTATACATGTTTAAATGTTTCATTATGTAGCAGGAGCATATTATCTCATCCTGAACAGTGCATGGCTGGTTCTATTATGCAATCTGTCACATCACAATCTGTCACATGAGACATCTACAGAGACACGGAACGTGCAATCTTACAGCAGGAAAAACATCATGATCCGGTGTGTAAATAACAAATCCTTTTGAACTGTTCTAAAGCTACAGGGACACAAACTAAAAACATTTGTTTTTGAACAGTATAAATATGCATCCTGTAGACGAGCGGCCCTGAACACTGGAGCACTGCGGGGCCAGTTGCACCTCTCTCCTCCACTGACTCTTATAGTTACAGTAAGTGTACCTGAGCAGTAACAAAAGACACAGCATTTGACCCAGACCCTCTTTCACAACCAAGATTCTCTGTAAAATGATGGTATTTCTATAAAAATAAAGTCTGGAAAGTTCACGTGCTGGTTCAGCCTTTCAAATTAAAACAATCCAACAGAGTGAACTTCAAAACGTCATGTTCCACAGTGACATGAAAGGAAAAACATAGACCTATAAATACATGTATGAAATTTTTGTCATCACAAAACTTTTCCTTATTTAGTCCCTTTTCAGTAACAACTGTATTCCTGAAATCACTGTGAGAGACAAATTGCCGCTTGCTGAACAGACACGGCGGTGATGTGACTGCTGCGCCCTCAGGTACATGCAGTGAAATCTGCTCTTTGTTTGTATCTGTCTGTGGGACAGTTAGCTGCATCTTTAGGAGACTCATCTGTTTGCTCCATTCTCTCCCTCTCTCCCTCTTTTTCTGCACAAGGCACATCAAACATTGTGACAGCCCGTGGATGAAGTCCCTGAGGGAGGCATTAGCTCCCCATAGGGACCTCTCCTGCTAAACTCCTGGAGGCCATTTTTCTAAAATACAAGCCAATCAATAACTTAATATTGTCTGAAGAAAGTGAAAGGGAGGATGAGTAACAGGCAAGAAGATGAGTAACAGGCTCTTTCACAAAGAGCACATCTCAGGAATGGCTGAGGGTCAGGGCCCAGATGTAACCATTCCACCTTTACACTCACAAAAAGCTTGTAGGCATTTCCTCTGAATTCTGACGGCCTTTGCAGAAACAATACAAGGGGTGACTTTGCCCTGGAAGAGTGCTGTGTTAGGGTGAGTAATCTTTTTTTCTCAAATACAACATAGACATTGGGCAGTATTCACAAGAGAAGTAGTTTTGCCCAAAAACTTTTAGTAACAAATATTATGCATATTTGTTGCCACTAAACTTGAGTTCAGCCTGTGGTGTGTCAGAACCTCCACACTCCACTGTGCACTGAGAATGACTGCTGGGTTTCAGACGACGTCACAACATTCCATAGGACAATAATATTTAATACTGATGATGGGGCAGCTAAAATGTACATTGTTCAAATTAAGTTAAGACTTTAATGAGCAATAGAAATCATCAGATTCAATATTAAACCCAGCGAGTAATTCAACCAAGAACCTCCACTGGGCTCCGTGACACCAGATTGTCCACGAGGCACAAGTGTGAGAGGGCGTACATTAGAATGTTGCTGACCTGTGGCGTATGCGCTGAAACAAATCACCCACTGCTTCCACGACGCGGCACAACCTTTAGGTGGAGCCCAGAAACGACTGTCGGCTGACGCTTTCGCACACCGGCCTGCGGTCGTTTTACCTGCTCAAGCTGCACAGATGTGAGCGTTTATGTGAGGGTTTTACACACTACACTACACCGCCTCATAAAGTCGCACACATAAATTCTCAAGTGCAAGTGAAATAAATGAGAAAATAAAGATTACCCAAACTGTGCAAGATTAAAATTGAGCACACACTGCAGCCATTGAGAAGTCTTCAACGTCCTTATTTTTCCATCGCCGTGCGTCGCTTTTAAAGGCTGTATTTACAGTATACAGCCGTTACTCCTCCGGGAAAGACTCCGGTCCATCAATTAAAAAAGGAGCTGTCAGATACATTTTGTCAATCAACTAATCAGGTGATCATTCTGGCACTCTCTGTATCTTGGAGCTGCGAGCGTGTGACGACATGCCAGGAAACAACAGATGCCACTAAAGCAAATGCTGGAAGTGCAGCGCTCAGCTAGTGCCAGGTGACTTATGTTCTCGCTCTGTGGCTGGAGATGGGGAAGAGTGAAGCCGTATTGACCAGCTGTTTGCAACGCAATCGATGCCACTGCACAGGTCCTGCTCCTGTTTTCAGGCCAGAAACATGCGACGCCAAGATTCAGTCAAACAATCATCTGGTAAACGATGAAACACGAGCAAATGTAATGTTTGTTAAGTCAAACGTGGATGGAAAAGGGGACAGACTCGCAACTACAGCGAACGAAGGCAAAATAAAACAGAAAATTCATTGTTCCACAGTTACCATGGTGACACAATGCAGGCATTTGGAAACACAGTCTGATAAGTTTTTAGATTTAGACATGTATGTGTTTGATGCTAACTTCTGACTGTAATGTTATTTGAATCAAAATGACTTTAACGGTGCAAACACCTCCCCTGTTGTAGTTCCAGCTAAGTCAGGTCGAAAAAAGTGTGACTTGAGTAACTTCATTTAGCTTAACACCCCCCATCGATGAAATCACGTCACCAGCAGGCATTAAAACTTAATCACAATTTGTTCTGATTCTGAATGTGGACAGCGGCCGAGCACTTAACATAATCGGGGATGAGATGGGAGTAGGTTAAAGTTGGTTATTTCTCTGTGTAAATATCTCCAAGTTTTGAATCAGCCTGGGCCTTTCTGTACGGAGTTTGCATGTTCTCTCCACCGGGCGCTCAGTTTTCCCTATCGACCCAGAACATGCCCACGAGGCAATCCTACAGATAGGTAGTCCTGGTTAAGCCAAGCTCAGGATGTGGACATGAGTTCCAGAGCGATGTGCTGCAGCAGCGCACGGCTCTGACACGTTTTCCCCAGCAGCACCGGTTGAAGAATGGGTCAAATGCAGAGAATGAACAGATTTATAAAGTATAACCTTTCCTTAGCTGTAGCAGGTTTAGTTAAACTGAGCAGCTAAATCCAGGACACTTGAAATGAAAACTAGGTAGGTCAAGGTACTCAGGCCGGTTTACAGTACCAGAGTCATTAAAACATTAACATTCAAAGCATTAACTCCAGCATCTTTGCCTTCAACACAAACAAGAGAATGCAATGTAATGATTAAAGAACACTCTGCTCATGTATATGAGCTCTCCATAACAAAATGGTGCGTGTGTGAAAAAGTTACCAATGTTTTTTATTTTCAATATGCTGTAGTCCGCAGCATTTAATTGGATTTGACAGAAAAAAGAAAATCCATGCTGTGTTTAATTAATAACACTGAATGGAGGCACAGGCCAAATGATATAATGAGAGGTCAAAAACCCATTTAAAAAGATACACAGAGGTGGAAGATAAAGCCTTTAAACTGCTCGCAAGACATTAATATTCTAATATGTCTTTTTAAATGATTACACCTATTACACAGTGTCTTTAAACTGAAGACAGAATTGTAAATAAAAGGCTCGGTTTTAAAAAGGAGGACGGGCTAATGAGATTCAGCGCCACTGTTAATTCATCTATATGGTAATGCTTCATGACGTCAGGCTTTAGCGGTAAATGTGCGGCGTCAGCAGCTCAGCGAGTGAGGCACTGACACTTCATTACCAGGCTGTGCACTCCTGGGCCACGCCGTGCCCGGGTAATGGCACCGCTCGGAGTTCGCTCAAAGCCTATCGCTGCCTCACAATCGCCTGTGCCGATCAAAAAACTAAACAAAAAAGAGAAAATTAGTTTCTCATTCCTGCCTCTCTGCGGCAAAGCTCTTAAAAGTCACTACTGATAAATGGTACTTGGGGATGAAAGATTGTGGAGAAGTATTTTTGTAAAAGCTGAACAGGAAAAAGCGCGGCGATAGCACATGAGAGAAGGATTGGCTGAATGTGGCCAATAAAAAGATAAACGTTCTTTATCTTATCCAACTTGTTTCATCCACAACGATAATAAGTGGACATCTAAATGGTCACAGACATCTCTTTCAACAAATCCTTTAATTGCCTGATCAATGCCTGTAAAGCCATGCAAATGAAGCCAATAGTCAATGGCGGCCGGGTTGGGTTGAACATCCGCGCACTGCCATTGATCAAAGTGCGAACTGAGCTAAAGAGTCAGGATTAAACCATTCTTAATCGAGTTCCACCTTGAACCATTGCCCTGACCCCTGAGCAGAACCTGGCGTGAGATAGAAGGCAAATAGGCAGGGAGAGTTTCAGACCATTCATCACCAGTAAAGAAAGGCGGTATGAGAAGATAAGGTGTGTTTTTGGACTGCTTAAGGACAACCAGCCGTGTAAAGCTGAGCACAGGTCTACCTTGTGATTTTCCGGCCAAAGTCTCATCCCAGCTTCTCAGAAGTAGCATGATGGTGCAGCCTGGGACTCCTCTCTCCCTCTCATAGCCTCAGACTGAGGAAGGTGCCCCTGAAATCCACACACAAGAAGAAAACCATTTAAACATTGAAATCAATAAATGATTGATGTGTTCATCTCCCGATGAGCAAAAAGTAATGTTGGTATGTTGTACTTCTAATGTGAGTAATGGTACTTATAACGTGTATATCTGGAACAAAAGGGAAACAGCCAGATAACGTTAAATATTCATGAATATTTGTTTTTATTATTTTATTATTTTGTCATGTAACTTCTGTTTGTTTTCTTCTCTCAGTGTTTGAAACATACATCTATGTCTGCCTTTGTTTGAAAGACAATGCATCTGATTTAAAAGTTACATATTTGAACTTTGCTGTACTGACATGGTCCACGATAGTTTCCTGAAGGAATATGTAAGACCAGGATATTAGAAAAAACCCTGATCAATCAGACAAACTCAGCTCAGTCTTTTGTTTTCAAAATTAGTCAATTTTTCCATCTTGGAGTTCAGGAGTCAACTGGTTTGGGAATAATGTCAGGCTTTATCATTTGTAGACGTCATTGGTTTGTTTATTCCAACCAGGTATAATTCATCAAAGGTGTTTTGTCTTCTTTATGATTAATTGAAATGAACTCTCTACGAGCAAACCTCGTTAATTGTGTGGGGTGTATTTGCAAGAAACACAGATGTTTTGAAAGGGAAGCTCAGATTAAGAATGATTGATACTATTAAAACTTGACCTGTAATTGATGCTGTTAATCAAAAACACGTCCAAACTCACAGCTTCAGGTAAAAATCCTCGAGGGTCAGGAGGTTAAAGCAGCTCTTCGGAGGTAACAGTGCTCCACAGGAGCAGCTCCACTGCTCTGTCTGCTGGCTCCTTCTCACAGAGACCAGTTGTTTGCCTTTCTGATGTTGGCTGCTCTGTACAGTGGGAACACAGAGGACAGAGGGTAAACCCAGGGTCAGGTGCAGCTGAGCTCAAATCAAAACTGCACTGGCCTTTAGCTCCACACATGACTGCTGTCCTAGGCCATTTATAGTTTATTATGTTACACAGAATATATGATGATACTATTAAGCTTTTCTATTAACTGTAACTATGCAGAGGGCAGCTCATAGTGGCATATTAATGTTGCTCATACTTGAGGTAAATGATTAATTAAAATATGTTGAATAATTAAGTGCTCTCTGTGGGGTAACAGATTGTAATTTTCATATTTAATAGACTGGTGGGCTACGCAGTACACACACAACACGGACATTAATAAAGCACCACACACAGACCAGCACATGCTAACCTCAAAGTCAAGAGCTTGATCCCAAACATAAACTTCATTGCTCCTGAAGAGACAACTTTCTCAGGCTTTTTGGTACACACTGTCTGAGCTCAGACCGCTCTAATCAGAGCCAATGAATTATTGAAAGGTACTTTTATATCAGATCATGTCCCATTTTCTCCCTGATTCAAGTGGATTTGTTGCCAATAAAATGGAGATGCACTTCAATATAAGCTTTGCGTCTGAGCACTAATAGTCTGGGAGCGTTCAAACACTGTGAGCATTATGACTTGGATAATCGCTGCTCCTGCTCTCTAGGACAATCTTTTAACAACAAAACATCTTAAAGTATATTTGAGAGCCCGTCATCCAGTAGTGATTTACTGGTAGCTATTTACGACCGTATTGATTTAGGATTGAGGTAGCTTTTCATTTTTTGAATTATACAACAGCACAAATGTTAATGGGGTGTGACATTTGGCAGGAGCAATGATTTAGAGAACAAAATTTGTGACTTGGAAATGTAATAAAGATTTAATTAAATGAGAAAGACTGATTTTTTGTGCTTCAGAAATTGAAAAGAACTGTTCTGTCTATAATGAGCTAATTCTTCTACAATAATGCTTTGTTGTTGCGCTTATGTGGACATTTAGCGAGCAGCACAAATGCCATCCGTAGCTCTGGCCCAATCAGCTTAAGTGAATTACAGATGCAACTATTGCTTTGTGCTCACACCAGTTCACACACTACAGAGTACAGTTAGTTAGATAAAGATGCAGAGAGCTGTGTGTAGAGCTGTGATCAGGAGACATGGAGCTCCATAGCAGCTGTGACAGCTCTGACAGAAGAGGCTGAAGTGCCCATCTGGAGAGAGGCCATGGAGGTCACATGAGTGCCAATCGCAGTGAGACGTAGGGCTAATAGAGCCGGGTTATGAGAGCAGGTCCCAGGTGGGCCGCACAGGTACCACACACTAACCTTCGCACACATAACATATCAACATAAAACTCAAGTGCTGTCAGAAAATTATAGCCAAGTTAATCAGAGAAAAGGGGTCAGTCACTGCTGTTTCTAATTCTCAAGAGGCACAATTAGGTTTACTGTCACATTGTGAAAACTATTTTCCAGCAAAAAAAGAAAATAAAAAGATTGCTCTGAGAAATGTACTAGGCCTCAGCATGTAGATTACTTTATCGATCTGCCCGTGTCCTGCCTTCTTACTGCAAACACACACTCTTGTGTAAGATCAGGGGATTGGAGCAGGCAGATTATTCAGTGTGGTTGATGGTCTATAGCTAAAAGCAAATCAAAATACAGTATAGTCCTTTATCTCGATGCTGGCACGCCTATTATGACAAACGAAGACTCAAATCTGGGCAAAATACAATAATAAGCGGACTTCACTGACTGACCTCAAAGTACATGGTCCATTGCGCTGGCACAGTGCGGCTGCATGCACACATGCAGTGGTATGGATTCAGATCGATTTAGATACAGTAAATACAGTATCTCACATCCACCCAGCATGACTCAAAACATGCAACAGTAACAGCAAGTACTCACCTATTAACAGCTAAATGTTAGCATTTTGTTAACATTTAGCTTTTTAAGACTTAAAATCACTGGAGGAAACCATAAAAATCACCACTATAATATCAATTAATAGATAAGATGTTGCTTGAGTCTTTAATCCATGTCAGTAAAATCCCATTAAGATTCAATAGTTGAAAAGGAAATATTGAAATCAAGTCCATTAGAAAATGTCGAAAAAGAATTTATGGAACAGTTTTTGATCACTTAATTTTGACAAATGAGACCAAATCCAGGTTTAAAGGGTAATTCCAGGAGAGGACAGCTACATCCAAACAGTCTTTAACGGAGATCGCTCAAAAGTCCCACTTTCCATTTGCTTCATGTGGAGGAGAGGCATAAAGCGCCTTTAGGAAAAATGTGGAGATATACAAAAAGAAATGAACAAGGACATGAGTTCTGTGGTCGTGGTTTCCTATCCCTCAACATCACCTTATGAGCTCTACTCTGCAGCCAGCCTCAGTCTACACTTCATCAAGTTCATCAACATCTAATCACCCATTCTTAAAAACATGCACTTTGTATTCAACTCAAAACAATCACACATATAAAATGGTGTTTAAAGCCGATGCATGATGGCTGGGTGAAATGATCAGAAAAATAATACTGGCTTTATTTGGATGAGGACGGTGTGATCGGATTTAAGAGGTTTCATCTTGACACCACATGATGACGGCGGGAAAAATGTCTAATGAAGAAAGGAAAAAAAGTAAATATCCTTGGATTTTTGTTTTCCAGTAAGTTTCTAGTCCATGCTGTGGTGGTATGTGTCTGCACGCATTACAGTCTGTTCAGAAAGACGGGGGGCAGAGAGGTAGAGAGAGAGGGAGAGGGAGAGAGAAAAGAGGGCACGGAAACACCGGACGGACCGACGTGATTTTAAAAGAAGAAATTAGGAACAGCTTGACCTTCACATGGTAAAACTTGGAACGTAAACTTGTGAACGTCTCGTGGAGGCGTGTCTGTGTTCAAAAATGGACACCTCTGGATGGAACTGGACGCCAACAAAAGTGAAGACATGTAAAACGGGGCCGAAATAGCTTTAATGAGCGCGTCGGCGGCGTGGATGGGGACAAAAGTGCTTGATGGTGCACTGTTGACAAAAATGGCCGACTATCAAGCGTTAACGGAGCGGTGACGTGACGATGACATGGCATGAGGCAATGATAAGCGGCGCGCCGGGTGGAACGGGAGCCATGGTTCTCCACCAGCTCCAGCGTGTAGGCCACAAGTGGGTGGGCGCTTCACAGACCCCACACAACACGAAAACAAGACGCCGAGACACACACTAAACACTAAGTAGACCTACCTATGATTAGTATTAAGAATCGCCCCCAAAAAGATGCATAGGACGGGAGGAAAAAAGAGAAGGGGGAAGAAAAGTGAAAAAAGAGAAAACACAAACAGGCCAATAGATGCGTCTATTTTAGGCTTTAAAGGGAGGACATGGATAAACAGGTGGGTTTGAAAAAGTGGTCAAAGTTTGGGGTGCACAGCACAAGGAGCAGCGAAGAGGCGGAGGGTGGTGGTGGGGGGGGCGTGGGCTGCACACGGATAGAAGAAGCTTGAGTGACAGCAATGGAGCGGAGGGGAGGAATGAATGAATGAACAGGGAAAGAAAAGAGGAGACAACGGGGGTGAAAAAAATCCCCGTCCTCTTTGTCTTTTCGTCTGTCTCTGTCTCTCTGCCCGTCTCTCCCCTCCGTGTCAGGCTCATAAATAGAAGAAATTGTTGACCAGGTAAATGGCGAAGTAGATGAGAAGACAGAGGACCGACAGAGCAAGCAAATGAAAAGGTAAAGCACCTCCCAGGAGCGCGATGAGGAAAAAAAAGAACAAAAAACGAAAGACAAAAGCAAATACTCCAGTGGCCTCCGTTGTCTACAGTCTTTTTGTGGGTAGGGGGATTGGCTGTTGCCAGTTGGTCCCCTTCCCTGACTGCCTTCTGTTTTCTTCTGTCTCTCCTCCCAAAAAAGACTTCCCATCCAGATGAGAAAAGCAGGCACAGGCGCCCTCTCGGCTCTCAGCTCTGCTCTGACGAAACGTGCCACTCACACAGGTTAGACATTGTTGCAGCGGTAACGCGCAGGATTACCAGTATTGCTCAGTGAGGGGGGAAAAAGGCATTGGAGCTGCTGCTAGTCGAGCGCCGGCTGCCTCACGAGGAGGGATACTGAACTGGAATCGCTCTGTCTCCCCTCTCCCTCCCATCCCTGAAAAATGATGGGAGGAAGGGAGGTGGGCCCACTCACTGCATTAGTATTCATTGAAAGAGTGTGAGAGGGCGGGAGGGACCAGGAGGGAGAGGGGTGCATCCAACAAATGTCTAGGAACCAAACCAGTGTGTGAAACTGATAAGAAACTGGCTCCCCCTAGAGTCAATCATCTACTCACTTACCAGCTCTCATCACTGGGTTTACTGGGAGCACCAGGGGCGTCCGGGGCGATGACCTCTGACCCCTCCATCTTTTGTTCCCAGGACACACAATTTTACATAATATGCAAAACACATGTTGAATATTTTGTTTTTAATTCAAAGGGACAGTCTGTTACATCACACAAAAGCATGTTTTATTTTATTTTTATGGTTTTATTGCACTAAAGCGATCATTACAGTGTATTAGCGCGTCCAAATAAACCCCAAGAACCAAGTGTCTATCACAATTTGTGGTAGATCTATCTGTGTGAAACATGTTTGAAAGAAAAGATGGCGATATTAGATTGTGTTAACAGTTGAAGAACATACGTAGAGTCAGTGCATTACCCTTTTCTCTGGATCTGGACACAGACCGTATGACTCTAACCACTGCTCTTCTGTTTCTGGAGACGGAGAAACAAGATGAAGCTCGAGGGCGGATTTCCTAACTGAAAGTCATCGAGGCGTGAGTTTAAGGACGCAAGATTATTTATAATATATCATTCTATTGTATTTAATAATGCATGTTTTAATTGAAAGCACTATATAATAGGAAAATGTTGTCCATTCACACAATAAACAATTTAAATAAAGAATATTCAACACATTTTCCCACTTGATATTATTACTGTCCTCAATGTTATTTGCAGTGGGTTCCAGGTCAGTTTTGTGGTTCCTTTGTGAACCCGTGAATTAGGTTCTGGTACGAATATTTATTTTTTACAACGACAAATAAAACAAACCAACTTGTGCATACTTTTTCCAGGCAGTTATACATTTGAACTTTTGGAATAAAAGCTTATTAACGATAGCCATTAGACCAGCTGCTAATGCTAAAGCATGCGTGATGGCTAATTCAATCAGAAACATTGTTTACCGAATGTTATGTTGCTGTGACAATAAAATGGAGAATAGATGCTTATTGTTAAGATTCCTGTTAATGTTGAACTAAAAGTATCTTCGTTTACCTTGAGCATGTGCACACACGAACCGCACTCACGAACCGCACTCACGAACCGCACTCACGCACCTCTCACGCACCACTCACGCACCACTCACGCACCACTCACGCACCACTCACGCACCACTCACGCACCACTCACGCACCACTCACGCACCACCTGTGACAGTCGCAGTTGAGGCCACCCTCCCACGTGCTTTTGGCGCCCTCTGGTGGTCAAGCTCAGCACGCGCTCGACTGTGCTGTGTTTGATTGGTGTGGTCTGAATGTTGTGGTGATCAGTTTATCTGCGCTCCTCCTCCCGCCGCTGCTCCTGCTGCTGCAGCGCGACCTCAGAACACACTCACATGTCGAGATGGCTGCTCTCTCTTCGCCGTTAGGAGTCTGCAGAGGAATCCTCAAAGAGCTCCGCGCCACACAGGGATCTAAATACAGACAATCACTCGCTTATAACTATGTGATGGACCAGTTTCGTAAAAATAAGGTGAGCGTTGTTGGGTTTTGGTGCGTGGCTATTGCTAACGTTAGCTGTTTACCCTTCAGTGTATATAAGTAGCTATGGACTACATAATTGTGAGTTCCTGTACAGTGATTTCAATGATAATATCACATATAGATTCACTTTTTTTTAAAGGTGATTATTAGTCAGGCTAAGAAATAGATTTTCAAAGTTAGGGGCCTGGGGGGCCCCTAACTTTTCAAAGTTAGGGGCATCGCGGCGTCATAAGAACAAGATAAATGTGTTGTTTTAAACCTGGTTATTAGCATGTAAAACAATTTAAACTACTTTTATGTGTTATTTCATATGAAGAGCACAAATACTGAATCATATAAACCAGAGATCATGATCTTTTAAACTGTTTAATTCAGTATAATATTTCTTAGATACAAAATAAATACTGTTTACAGCATTTGACACAAGGAGATCTTGTGGAATATATAAAATCACGTCCTACAAAATAAACTACTAACATAATAAACATTTGCCCCAAAAATTAGACCGGGCATTTCCGAGGACACGTGAATGCAACACGAACGCAGCGGCCAATCAGATGCCCGCTTTCATAGATATTACGTCATGGAGACCGCTCGGCCAATGAGAAGCGAGAAGACGTGTGAAGTGGGCATGTCTGTCAAAATGAAACTTAAGCGATAAAAATGCCCCGAATATGGACAAATTACTAGTTAAATCTTGATTTTTTTTCGAGGAGTGGCCCCTCCTATTTCAAACCGCGGGCCCGCCGGAGATTCAACTGCTTGCGGGCCCCGGGCCCCCGTCAAATTCGCAGCCTGTTAGTATAAAACCTTACGCCTGACACCTTCCACAGTAGTAGAATCACGCTAAATCTGCTATAATAAATAAGATATGATATTCCTTAATGTATATGTGTATATATATATATATAATGTTCAAAGCCTGTGTTAATAATGCTTGATAGAGCCTGGCTCATCGGGGGCGTAAATGCATGGGCACTCATTGAGGCAAAGGGGACTGAAAAGGGACTCTTGTCAGTCCATGTTTGTTGCAGTTCACTTAAGAGACCTAAAGGTGCATCAGTGTAACGTTTATAAACTGCTCTTGACCAGAATGCCTCAGCTGTGGAAAAGCTGCACATTTTTGATGGGACACCTACTGTATACGCGGGTGTGTGCAGTCGTGCAACAGAAGTCTAATTGTCTGTGTTTGAATTGTTCCAGGTAACAGGAGAACGATACTGCAGAGCCCAGCAGGAGGCGCACCATGCTGCTCACACATACCTCTGTTTGCTGTCGTCCACAAGAAACCACCTGATCCTACACAACCTCTACCATCAGGGCAAAGGAGACTGCAGCACAACACAAGCGGCAGGCCTAGTAGGACTCCAGTTACCCTCACAGCCGGGGGGGAAAGGCTGGGAGAAATGAGGACATTGAAAGAAAACCCGGTCATTTACCATAATGGGTTTGGAAGCACGGATGACTCTTGTAGCACTCTTGTATGGATGTAATGGCTGTATACGTCATGTAAATCCTCAGAGCGTATAAGCTTGGGTGATGGCCAATGTCATTTTGTAATTGTACAAAATATTCTAATGTGACAAATTTCATTTATTGCAATAAATCTGGATTACATACAGTATAATGTTATGTTGTGGTTTTAGTTCATATGCATATTTTTGGACGTATTGCTTTGTAGTTTAAAATATTAGATCAAAATATGAGTTCATGTGAGGCATAGCAACTTCTGTCACCTATCATTATACTTACCTTCTGTTGTCAGCGTTCAAGTTTTCAAGTGGAATTTAGTACTTTTTCAAAGGTATATTGTTTTAAATAAAATTGTTATAGAAATATTCTCCGAATGTATTCTTATGTGCACAAAATAATTGTTTCACTTAAATCATATCAAATCTAATCCAACCCATCCTTTTATTTTACCCTTGGTACACTCTCCAGTCAGTGGAGACTTCATATTGCCTTCAGTGTGAATTTTAATGCACTTGCCCTAAAGCAAAAAGCCGCTGCACAACATTGTTCACAAACCCCAATGCAAACTGACAAACCCACTGCATTTGTCATAATAAACATTGCACAAAAAATGCCTGTACATTTTTGTGTGCTGAAGAAAGCTGGTGCTGAGGACCCCAAATAAACCAGCGTGGTTTCTGAACGTGACTAAAGGCTTCTCTAGAATGAAGAAACGTTCCTTTTTAATTCCAGTGGTTTGTGGTTGATAAGGCGTGAAAACTGCCCTATGCTGTCACAGTGAGGCACCGCTCGGAGTTGAACCCTACGTGAGTGATGCTCCCGATGCTCCGCGCGTGAGTGATCCTCCACGTGAGTGATGCTGATAATCCACGTGAGTGATGCTCCCGATGCTCCACGTGAGTGATGCTCCCGCGTGAGTGATGCTCCACGTGAGTGATGCTGATAATCCACGTGAGTGATGCTCCCGATGCTCCGCGCGTGAGTGATGCTGATGCTCCACGTGAGTGATGCTGATGCTCCACGTGAGTGATGCTCCACGTGAGTGATGCTGATGCTCCACGTGAGTGATGCTCCACGTGAGTGATGCTCCACGTGAGTGATGCTGATGCTCCACGTGAGTGATGCTGATGCTCCACGTGAGTGATGCTCCACGTGAGTGATGCTCCACGTGAGTGAAGCTGATAATCCACGTGAGTGATGCTCCCGATGCTCCGCGCGTGAGTGATGCTCCCGATGCTCCGCGCGTGAGTGATGCTGATGCTCCACGTGAGTGATGCTCCACGTGAGTGATGCTCCACGTGAGTGATGCTCCACGTGAGTGATGCTGATGCTCCACGTGAGTGATGCTGATGCTCCACGTGAGTGATGCTCCACGTGAGTGATGCTCCACGTGAGTGAAGCTGATGCTCCACGTGAGTGATGCTCCACGTGAGTGATGCTCCACGTGAGTGATGCTCCCGCATGAGTGATGCTGATGCTCCACGTGAGTGATGCTCCCGCGTGAGTGATGCTGATGCTCCACGTGAGTGATGCTGATGCTCCACGTGAGTGATGCTCCACGTGAGTGATGCTGATGCTCCACGTGAGTGATGCTCCACGTGAGTGATGCTGATGCTCCACGTGAGTGATGCTCCACGTGAGTGATGCTGATGCTCCACGTGAGTGATGCTCCACGTGAGTGATGCTGATGCTCCGCGCGTGAGGGATGCTCCCGCGTGAGTGATGCTCCGCGCGTGAGTGATGCTCCCGCGTGAGTGATGCTCCCGCGTGAGTGATGCTCCCGCGTGAGTGATGCTCCCGCGTGAGTGATGCTCCACGTGAGTGATGCTGATGCTCCACGTGAGTGATGCTGATGCTCCACGTGAGTGATGCTCCACGTGAGTGATGCTCCACGTGAGTGATGCTCCCGCGTGAGTGATGCTCCACGTGAGTGATGCTCCCGCGTGAGTGATGCTCCACGTGAGTGATGCTCCCGCGTGAGTGATGCTCCACGTGAGTGATGCTGATGCTCCACGTGAGTGATGCTGATGCTCCACGTGAGTGATGCTCCACGTGAGTGATGCTCCACGTGAGTGATGCTCCCGCGTGAGTGATGCTCCCGCGTGAGTGATGCTCCCGCGTGAGTGATGCTCCCGCGTGAGTGATGCTCCCGCGTGAGTGATGCTCCACGTGAGTGATGCTGATGCTCCACGTGAGTGATGCTGATGCTCCACGTGAGTGATGCTCCACGTGAGTGATGCTGATGCTCCACGTGAGTGATGCTCCACGTGAGTGATGCTCCACGTGAGTGATGCTGATGCTCCACGTGAGTGATGCTCCACGTGAGTGATGCTCCACGTGAGTGATGCTCCACGTGAGTGATGCTGATGCTCCACGTGAGTGATGCTGATGCTCCACGTGAGTGATGCTGATGCTCCACGTGAGTGAAGCTCCCGCGTGAGTGATGCTCCACGTGAGTGAAGCTGATGCTCCACGTGAGTGAAGCTGATGCTCCACGTGAGTGAAGCTCCCGCGTGAGTGATGCTCCCGCGTGAGTGATCCTCCACGTGAGTGATGCTGATGCTCCACGTGAGTGATGCTGATGCTCCACGTGAGTGAAGCTCCCGCGTGAGTGATCCTCCACGTGAGTGATGCTGATGCTCCACGTGAGTGATGCTCCACGTGAGTGATACTGGCGCGTGAGTGATACTGGCGCGTGAGTGATGCTCCACGTGAGTGATGCTCCACGTGAGTGATGCTCCACGTGAGTGATGCTCCGCGCGTGAGTGATACTGGCGCGTGAGCATCCGCGTGACTGATGCTCCGCGCGAGGCGGGTCGGACCAAGGAGAGTGGGCGGAGACATCAGCATCTGGAGCGGCAGAGAAGAGGAGCCAGGACCGCTCACTTCACTCGGAGGAAACTGGACATTTAAGTGACGCGTGTCTCATTTAAACTCAGCCATTTGTGATTCATTAGAAGGTTCAGACTCTGAGCTGAAGCGTAAACCAAAGAAAGGCAAAGACGGGAAAAGCCGCCTCTGTTTCGGTGAGAGGAGCGGGACTGAGCCGCAGAATGTTCGGCATGATCAAGAACACGCTCTTCGGAGTCACAGAGGAGACGGAATATAAACTGTTGAGCAGCGAGACCAAGGTAAGGAAACCTGTAACATGTCAGTGTAAAGGAACATTACGCACTGTAATCACACTGTACAATAGTGCGGTTTCACTTTGACATTAATATTTTACGCTTCTCTAAATACGTAATGTGCTTTCTGTTGTTTCCATGTGCATTTTGCCATATCCGCGTGCTCGTTACACCGTTGCGTAAAAGTTCATGCTGGTCAGACGTGCCCTTAGCCTTAAATCACCTGTGCATGAAACCAACAAGGTCAGAAGTCATTGTTTCCACTGAGGCAGAGGTCAGTGCGCACTGACCCCGGCACGGAGCGTGTGTGTGAGACGCCTTTGTGGTTAACCCCGACACACTAAAGCCTGAAGCACTGACCGCTGTGAGGAAGCACTGACCGCTGTGAGGAAGCACCTGAAGGACTGACCGCTGTGAGAAGCACTGACCGCTGTGAGGAAGCACCTGAAGGACTGACCGCTGTGAGAAGCACTGACCGCTGTGAGGAAGCACCTGAAGGACTGACCGCTGTGAGGAAGCACTGACCGCTGTGAGGAAGCACCTGAAGGACTGACCGCTGTGAGAAGCACTGACCGCTGTGAGGAAGCACCTGAAGGACTGACCGCTGTGAGAAGCACTGACCGCTGTGAGGAAGCACCTGAAGGACTGACCGCTGTGAGAAGCACTGACCGCTGTGAGGAAGCACCTGAAGGACTGACCGCTGTGAGGAAGCACCTGAAGGACTGACCGCTGTGAGAAGCACTGACCGCTGTGAGGAAGCACCTGAAGGACTGACCGCTGTGAGGAAGCACTGACCGCTGTGAGGAAGCACCTGAAGGACTGACCGCTGTGAGAAGCACTGACCGCTGTGAGGAAGCACCTGAAGGACTGACCGCTGTGAGAAGCACTGACCGCTGTGAGGAAGCACCTGAAGGACTGACCGCTGTGAGAAGCACTGACCGCTGTGAGGAAGCACCTGAAGGACTGACCGCTGTGAGAAGCACTGACCGCTGTGAGGAAGCACCTGAAGGACTGACCGCTGTGAGAAGCACTGACCGCTGTGAGGAAGCACCTGAAGGACTGACCGCTGTGAGAAGCACTGACCGCTGTGAGGAAGCACCTGAAGGACTGACCGCTGTGAGAAGCACTGACCGCTGTGAGGAAGCACCTGAAGGACTGACCGCTGTGAGGAAGCACTGACCGCTGTGAGGAAGCACCTGAAGGACTGACCGCTGTGAGGAAGCACTGACCGCTGTGAGGAAGCACCTGAAGGACTGACCGCTGTGAGGAAGCACTGACCGCTGTGAGGAAGCACCTGAAGGACTGACCGCTGTGAGAAGCACTGACCGCTGTGAGGAAGCACCTGAAGGACTGACCGCTGTGAGAAGCACTGACCGCTGTGAGGAAGCACCTGAAGGACTGACCGCTGTGAGAAGCACTGACCGCTGTGAGGAAGCACCTGAAGGACTGACCGCTGTGAGAAGCACTGACCGCTGTGAGGAAGCACCTGAAGGACTGACCGCTGTGAGGAAGCACTGACCGCTGTGAGGAAGCACCTGAAGGACTGACCGCTGTGAGGAAGCACTGACCGCTGTGAGGAAGCACCTGAAGGACTGACCGCTGTGAGAAGCACCTGAAGGAGATGGGGGGCTCTGCCCACCCCGCCCACTCTCTGCTGTCCATTTTAAATATCATCATCAGCTCAGGCCATAGTATGTTCATGCAGTATTCCAGCTAAGTACAAGGCCCCAGGCTTTTTCTGTGTCCATTCTCCACTGTGTCCATTCTCCACTGCCATTGACTTAAAGCCTTTTGAAAACTAAATAATGTATATGAAATTTATAATGATAAATATGTATTAAACACATTTAAAAACACCACAATGTGTTGTGCAAAGGTAAAATACAATACAATAAAACATACAAGACATGTAAAAACAAGGTCAAATAACACTTTAAACATGTTCTGCTCATCTGTGTTAATAGCCTGTGTAGACAAAAAGGTTTTTTAACAAAGATTTTATATCATTCGGAGATTGGTCTGTTCTAAATAGGTCAAACTGGGAGACAAAGAGTCTAATCAAACTGACTAGACACGCAGGGAGTCAAATGACTTAAATGACTCATTAGTACTTGGACCCAAAACAACAGATAAGCACTTTGGCTCTGCACTGCAAATACAATCCTCTCATGACACGACTTAAAGGCTGCGCCCTCAGAAAACTAACATCAGCTCATTGAAAATATACAGATGAAGACAAATAAAGCATTGGTGGGGCCCTCAAAAGGAGCCTGCAACATGAATCTCCAACACATTCTTCCTTGGACTGTGCACTCGAGCCTCAAGTCAATGAAAAGCCACAAAGGCCAAAATGTAAATCTGTAGACTTGACTTGTCTAAACTGCAGGTATTGAAATTAGAGCTCGTCACCTGATCTGTGAAGCACCCGCCTGATGCTGTCACCCAACACTCTTAATTAAACCTGACACTGAATACAAGAAGTGTCTGGCAGAGCTCACACACATCCCAGGCACAATCACAGCCTAACAATGGAGTTATAACTGTTCAATTCAGCTCTTTGAGGAAAAAGACACTTCAAGAGGGCGGCATGGAAAGTCCTTGATGTGCTGATAATACCCTTTGAGTCCAGAATTATTACTATCACTGTATGAGCTGGTAAACACAAACACAAACACACAAACACACAAACACACACACACACACACACACACATACACATACACAAGCGCAGACTACACATGACTGACACGGTAATTGTACTGCTTAACCAGAGTCAGACTCACAATTCACAATGCTAATAGTGGTCCCACTGACAACCGGCTGTGTAATTACCATGAAAGTGAAGTTAGCTGCTTTTGTCAACAGCGCTACTAATCGTCCTTCTGAACAACTCAGGAGATAGAATGGAATGGAAACTTAGAACACGGTGAAGAATAGTTAAGATCTTTTGCATTTACTGCATTTACTACGCCAGATCAAAATTGGGGCTAAACCAGCATTTAACCCGAACAAACCCTGGGCTGGATCAGAACTAAACAAGGACGAAAACGCCACATCAGAACTCAAATTGGCTCAATTTTGGACCGATTAATGACAAGTGTCGTCTTATATTGTTATCGTTACAAAATTGTATATTTTTATTTTAAGACTGTTATATTGGACTTTACTTATAATGGACAGGTGTTGAAAATGAGCATATTCTGCTATAACACTTAAAACATTGCATCTGGTTCATCCAATGTAAACGCTATGTCCTTAAATAAATAAATAAATCAAATACTTGTTGGAACATGGACGTTTATTTGTGGGTTAGAAAGTAGAAATGAGCTAAAGCTGAATTAAATAATATTGATAATAGTTGAACACTGAACAAATGTGTTTTGCCAGTTTACAATTCAAACATGAAAGCAGCGGTGGAATATTACATCTGCCCTGAATGCAGATATTCCATGTTGTTATTAAACATCACAGTCGAGTGGCCACGCTGCATTCACCCTGTTTCACGTGTTCAAGTGTTGCGTCACGTTAACGTCGCGCACACGCGAGCGGGGGCCAGTTGTGTGTCTCTGTTATGCAAGACATTAACCCATTATTCCCTTTAGGTTGACTGAACACTGAAAATGAAGACGATGTGAATCAATGTAGTGGAGGGCGCAAGTTATTTTGCATTTCATATGTCCCTCGCCCACACAACTCCAGCACTGAGTCCCTCCCCTGAAGCTGTCAACGGCCGTGTGTCAGAGATGAATCATGTATGACTCTGTTCATCTCGTGTCTTCGGGAAATAAAACCAATCAAACGTGCGTGCTTTACTTACAAGCACTTTATAACCACTCCATTTTGTGTCCAAGGACGGTGTAAGCTTTGAGACGAGACGATACGATGCCTCCAAATATGCGGTGGTGTCCTCCGAGGGCCGGACCTTTGACCAGGTGAGCGGGGAGCTGGTGAGGAAGCTGCTCATGTACATCGGGGGAAGCAATGAGCCAGGTACGTTCATGTCCTCACGCCGTAAAATGAGATGAATTCAGAAGTAAATGTTATATTACGGTCATGTTATTTTACTCTACTTATACTATGAAAAAGAAAAACAAAGAGATAAAACATGACACAGAGAGGGAACAACAGAGCAGAAGTGGAGCTAAATCACCCAGATAAGGCATATCTGTCCCGATATTCAAATTAAACGCAATTTTGTCCATTGTTATTCGAGCCCAGTTGTTCCATTTCTTTGTGCTTTTTTCCCTGCTGCCAAAGTACATTCCAAAGATATTCGTTTATTGTTTCCAGTGCATTCGTTTTATGCCACAGATACATTTAAAGTCAAGTGGGGTGTTATGTATGTTTATTCACAGTGCTTTATAAATCTCAGTCAGATAAAAACACATAATAATGATGGTCTACTTGGCAACGGTGTTCACTTTGACATTGTGTTAAAATATATATATATATATATATATATATATATATATATATATATATATATATATATATATATATATCAGATTTCTTTCCATTGATTTAAATACTTTTATTGAGGAAATTATCAAAAAGTTGTAGTGATCAATGTCGCATTGTCTAATTAATGTTATAACTTATTTGTAAGTACTGTACCTATAAAGTCCTTTCATACAACCAAACTAATTATTGTGTACAAGAGTCAGAATCAGAAAATAGTGAATTGCCCTTGTCATTGAACAAAGTTTGCAAATATATGAACTTGTTTTGCCGTTAAAGTGCATCATAAAACGATGAATAATAAAATAATAATAATAACAACATCTATAAAATCAAATAAGGCATGCATTAATTAAGAATTAACTAAAAAAAATGAAGTGAAAATAAACATGGTCTCAGTATGTACACAGACATTTACACAAAAATGTACAGATGGTCAGAAATAGTGCAGGAAGTGAATATGGCCTGTATATGACCAGTACAGAGTCTTTCCACTGACCTGCACATTCTGACCAGTAAAGTCATGGATGGATAACATAACTGTTATGTTATTTTTTTGTTATTATTATTTTTTCTCAATATTTTCCCTCTGTAGGTGAGGCCATGGGCACAGCCACTCCCATCATTATCACCGTGTACCCGCGGAACGATGGCGTTTTGTCCCGGCGTTTGGTGGCCGGCCTCCGCATCCCCACGTCCTATCAGCAGGCCCCGCCCCCTCCCACAGACACCTCCATTCGCATCGAGGAGCGACCGGGAATGACCGTCTATGCTCTGTAGGTTTTTGTCAGGGCTCAGGTACAAATGTGCGAGGCCTCTCAGTGAGAAACATAAACCCCTGTCCACCTGCCAACGGAACATTTGAGCACAGATCTGAACAAACAAGTATAAATAAAACCTTTAAAATGGCTTTCCAATCCAGTATCCCTCTTCTTACTTAAAATAATTCAAAATAGACATTATTTTTAACATATTGACATTACTTTTAACCATCTTAAGATGTTTTTTTCTTAACAATATGCATATTATTAGCACACACTACATGAGCAAAAATCACATACAAAAATGCAAAATAAATTCAACATTGCACTAGGCTGTATTAAATGGCAGGTTGTGCTTGTGAAAGCCACAGACCTGTGACCTCATTGTTTACACATTGTGTTACACATTGGATTAAATGGGCTCAGGAACATGACACATTAGGAACATGACACATTCGCTTGCTGAAGTTGTCACCTTCAAACTTTTAAGTGCAATTAACCGTGTCCCAGCACAACATCAGGCACAGCACAAAAACCATGACAGCGTTCCTAAAACAAAACAAGACTATTAAAGTCTCTATTTTTCTAAATGTTGCATATTATTCATGCCATACAATTAATTTATTCAATGTACCAAATACCTTGTGTACCTAACTATTATTATCATTTTCTTTATTTGGTTGGGACAGTGCATGTTAAACATGCTGGATTGTCCTGCATTGACTCTCATTCATACACCCAAAGTGAGATTAAGATAAGATAAGATAAGATATTCCTTTATTGTCCCACATGGGGAAATTTCATTGGTGCAACGCAGGTAGATACAGAGGTAGATACAGAAGAACAGATCACTTATAGGAAGTCCGAAAAACACTTTCAGTAGAAGATCTCCTATAAACAAACAAAAACTCCCATAGACAAACAAATAAATAAATACATAAATACCATTGTATTTATGTATTTGTTTGTCTATTATTCAGTTGCTCAGTAAATTGGACATTCTTAACCATTTATTTTCCATGTCTTGACAGACAGTTTGGAGGCTTTGCTGGAGAGACTGAGTACCGGGCCGAGGCCTTGCGTTTGACACGTACTTTGGGTGAGACAGCACCGTTCCAACGGAAGCAGTACTTCTGCTGCAGCTTTGACCCACCACTAAAACCTTATGGACGCCGCAATGAGGTCTGGTTTCTACAGGAGGAGCCGTAAGGACTCGGATCAGATCCTCAATGCTCTTGCTGATGCTCACACCAGCTGCAGTGAATCTACTGTATGTAGGCAGCTTCTCTGATTTTCCTATTTGCAGAACAATGATCCATGTGATCTATGAGACCTTTTCTCTTCAATCTTATCTTTATAAGTCTATATTTCAGTATGTTTATAAAAGGTTTTTGCACATGATGTTAAGTTTACAAAGTGGGACAACTGCAATGAAATGATTGCAGAGAAATAGCTGGAAAAGCATACTTACTTTTCCAGAGTAGAGCACAGCAAATATAATTTATAATAAATAATAAATATAAGGGGGTGAGCCATAAAATGTAAGACGTGTTTATTAACAAATGGATTTGGACAGTGTTTTATTAAACTGTGATATACTTTTTTTGGCTAAATAATTTGTGTAGCCTTTGTGTGTTTCTTTGTTAAATGCATGATGACGCTGTTTTAAGTTATCTTGGAATAATGGTAATGATGTTATGCAAAAGTCAGTGTGATTCTGTTCAGATTTCATAACATGATAAATATATTTGTGGTTTATGTGTTGTACTTCAGGGAAATATTACTTCAATAACTTAAAAGGGCATTTAAATGTAAAATGAGGGATCAATTATGGAGCCCTGTCTAACTAATGATAATAATGATAATAATTTTTGACCGCTATCTCTTAAATCAGTATCAGACATAAAGCTAAGGTTGGTTATATCGAAGCCTGTACCTTAATTAAATAGCACTTAAACACAGACTATGTTTGTACACTGTTTAATAAAGCCAACATAATAGAATAAAGTCCATTCAATGTATAATTGTTGAGTTAGTTTATTTGCTTTAACAAATCAGAATTAGGAGAAAGTCAAGCAAAAAGGAAAAAAACTAAAACTTAATTATTGAGTATAATGTACTGACTCAGAATAAGTCAGCAGTTTTAGAGCTTTCAACAAGTTGTGGAGTAAAGGTAGAGTAGAAATCCACTTACACAGTTCAGTGGTGCCACTCCTCACTGTAATGAGACATTAATGAGACTAACATGGCCTTGTAATCCCACACTAGTGTACTTACACAAAGAGAGGGGTTCTGTTTCAGGTTGGGGAGCAAACCTCAACACTACAAAAGATTGAACTTGTTTTGGGTCAAGCTGTGTTTTATCACCGTCTTGCACATTTTGTCAGTTATAACCCCTTTTCCTTCATTTAATTTCTAAATCTTATCAAATCTAAAGAATACTGAAAAACTGTACTTACATATTAATCACATTCGTCACCACACAATTTATGACACAATCTAATCAAAACGCTGTCATTGTAATGATAAAATATATAATATTGATTAGTCTACAATTGTTAACTCCTACAAAAACTTATACTTAATAATATAAAAAGTTCTGTTTATCCCCCAAATATCCAGTTTCAACCACAACACTGAATATTATCAAGATAAAAAAAATTATACTTATACACTCAGTCCAAATGTATGATATTGCGATCCTTAATAACGTTTAGTGTTGTGACACATGAATCATGCCATGTTAAATTTTATATTGGAGCAGAAAGGCCAAGTCTTGTCAGCCCTTTAGTTGTTTTTCTTTTCAGGAATGTTCGGTGCATATGGTGGTGGTCGCTCCTGTAAAAATATTCTTAAATTAACAAAGGCCATATTTACTGCTTTGATGAGCAACATCACATTTAAGATGACTTACCATGGGCATGTAGACAGTGTGGGGATTGCTGGGATCGTAATATGCACTGGCTGCTGCTTCAGCTGCCTTGGAATTGCCTGTGAAGAATGTTTAAAATCACTTATTTTAAAAGAAAATGTCATTGTTCAGTTGGTAGCATTTGTTGTACAATGAAACATAAAATGTATTGGCACAGCCCGGGAAAACCTTCTATTATGCAATTTCAAAAGATACATCAAAATGAGTTCCACAATAGCACATCCAGAAACTAATACAGTGAGTGGAGACTCATTTCTGAAACAACCATGTTGAAAGACAAATCCCGTGGTCATGGAAAATAAACTAATTTACCACAGATCTGAACCCCATAGATAATTGAAAAAAGCATGCAACACTGGAAGTAAATACATCTTTTGACATCTCAGGAGATTAATGAAACAATACCACAGCAAGTGTGTGTGTCTGCAGAAAAATACAATCTTATGGATGTGAGACATGCAAGATCAAAACCAAAATGATACAAACCTGGAGCAGATGCAGTTGGTGGTGCTGTCCAGTTGGGTGGTGGGCCAGGATATGGTGGTGGTGCCATGTAGTCATAACCAGATGGGAACATTCCTGGTACAAACATCAAGGACAATCAGGACACCATAAACAAGTTAGTGATCATAAAATGCTCACACCTACATGCACTGTGAAATGCCAAAGTAATGTCTACCTGGAGCAGGTGGAGGATAGGGATACCCCATGTTGCCAGCGACAGGTGGTGGTGCCTGATAGTAACCGTTGGGCTGAGGAGGACCTGGGTATGGGTAGGCCGGAGCTGGTGAGGGTGGGCAAATCCTCTCTGGACAGAGATAACCATATGCAGCGCCCCCATTTTGAGCTGGAGGTGCACGAGAGGCTAGAAATAGTATTAAAAATAAATACATTATTAATAATAATAATAAATATAGCCGCAAGCGGCAATGATCGGCCCTCGCCACGCCGCCGCCACACCGCCGCCACGCCGCAAGAGGAGGGGGCGCTAACGCGCCCCAATTGTCCTTTTATTACGCCTACTGCTGAATCTGTGAAGCTGTCATATCTTCTCCCCTTTGTTTTACCAACAAAAAGCAATTTTATTTTGAATTCTTGGCAAAATGTGCGGCTTTGCCGCACAGACACCGTGACTCTTTGAATGAAAATGTGGATAACTTTTGATGGTCTTGAAGATGAGTCTCACCAAATTTCAGGGTAATAGGGCTGACGCCCTGAGGGGGAGGAGTTTGTGAAAGTCTAAAGTGTAAACATGTTCTGGCGATTTCCCCATTGGAATAACATGAAAGGTTTCGGTCATCGTTACGGCAACGCCATAACAATTATGACATGAGTCATTGACTTTTTTGATGGGGATGCTAAAATTGAGTTGTGTGTCAAATTTCATATAATTTCGCAAAACTAAACATTTAACCTCCATATAAAATCTGTAGGGGGCGCTGTGGCGCCAAATGAATTTATTTCACTTCAAGTAGGTTTAGGGCAAAGAGTTTAACAACTGATTCTAATTTGACGCAATTCGGACTTTATCTGCGCAAACGGCAGAAATTTTAAATATGGGAGATTTCTGAAATTCTAGCTACAGTTTGCGGCTTCGCCGCACAGAGACCGTGAGAGGTATCAATGTCATTTGGATAACTTTTGATGTCCCACTCCTCAGTAGCATTTTCACCAAATTTCAGCTTTTTAGGGCCAACGCCCTGGGAGGAGTTCGTAAAAGTACGACGTTTGGAAAAACTCCGAAGTCATGTTTAGCCATTTTTGAAGCAATATGGCCGACATTTGGTTGGGCGGACGGCGTTGCCGTAATAATATTTTTTACTTCTCTTGTCACCATCTACCTCTGCGCCAAATTTCATGATTCTACGATCAGATTTTTTTTGGGTCATTTCCCATCTCTCAATGCATTTTTGGTACATTTGGGGGCGCTGACGCGCCAATTTTTTTAATTTTAGAAAAGGGAAATAGCCAGAATGTAGAGAGGCACGATTTTTAGAGGCGTGCAAATTTTTGTGACTTTTCGTCAATGTTCACTGGGTGAAAAATAGGGGGGTTGGTCCCGAGAAGAAGAAAGAAAGAAAGAAAGAATAATATTCCGATGCGAAAACAATGTTTCCCATTTTTCAAATATCATAAACTATACATTTTCGGAAAGCGCTCGCGCTTTCCTACCTCATGGTGTGGGTCCCTGGTCACTGACGGGTACTTTCGATAATTTTGAGTGGGCTCCGCCCACTTTGTGTTTTTGGCCCTCTATACAGTAATAATGTTCAATTTTTGCATTACATGCTTATATGCACGGAACATGCAAGAGATGGGGAACGTATTCGTGAGCTACTTAGCGCAAATGAGTGCTTTATATGGGGATGACGACCGCTTCGCGGTCGTCATCCCAATATAAAGTGCTCGTTTAGTGCGAACTTTTGCACAGGCTTCGCCCGTTTACAACGGTAATGTTCCATTTTCCTACAACTAATTAGTATGCACGGGGCGTGCATGAGTGGAGGAGTGCGTTAGTGAGTGTTTGGAAGTGGGCGAGCGCTTCGCGCTCGATTTTGTGCGCACTACGTGCGCACTTTCGCAGCCGTGCTTCGCACGGCCTTACGAGATTAATAGGCCTCTCGCCAGCTTGTGGCGCTCGGGCCTAATGATGATAATAAGAGTGAAAACAGAGTATAAATTGCAAAATGGAGACTTGCACAAATTGTGTAAAAAAAACAAATATTATATCTTAGTAGCTTTAAGTTGTATAATATAAATATTGAGAAACTTACCATTTGTGGCTAATTTAAAAAGATATTGTCCAAAATCGATGGCTCCGCCGGACATAAAAGTCATTTTGAATTGAGCCGTGCCCTCCCAGCCACCTGGAGGATGAGATGATGTGGTTGATAAATCCATAGTGCAAGAGTCATCGTATGATAAATCATAAATTGATGTATTGATTTTTTGGGTGAATAAAAATCCACCTAAATTGACATTGACATATAATATGAGAGAAAGAAAGCTCTCATGGAGAGAGAAAGAAACATGACTAATATATGTATATTCCCCTTCTACAGGTTCACTTCTCACAGAACACAAATAGCTCTCTCAAATAATGGTGATTTAAATGGTGACCCAAATTTGTGATTACGATTCATCAGTAACTGAGCAGCCCAAGTACAAATGCAACAGAGGATGGAGGTGACTGAATGTATTCACTTACCTCCATATTCAGCCAACACATTCCCTTTAATGTAATTAGCTCCAAAGACTGGCTGTTCGATGCTGCAGCCCTTCATCAGATGATAAGGGAACATAGCCGAGACCACATGGTCCTTTGCATTAGTGGATACAAATACCAACTAAACAGAAAATAAACATAAAGAGTGAATGAGAGATATAATGGTTCTTTCTTTGCACAATGTGTTGTCATACCCTGTATGGAGTGAGGTACACATTGCCCTTTTTGGAGCCCTTTAACAGATCTGCCTTGGTTTTGACGTCATTCAGCCACAGCTCCACATTCTTACATTCCCGGACAACGCTGTGAAAAACAATCACTGGGACTTATTTCAGTGTTTGTGTTTCAGAAGAGTTAAGAAACGTTGATAAATAGGATGAGGGAACATGTCAACACAGTAACTTCCTGTTTTGCCTTTTAACTAAGCTCTATAGCCTTACGTTACTGCTTTACTGAAAAAAAAACGAGTATATACAAACTAAACGTTTGACGTTATTTTAAGGGGTAGCTAATGTATACGTGTACCAAGCTTCTTTTTGCTAATACACCAAGATACTCATGGTTTAAGCTAGAACAGGGTTATCAAACCATCGTAACAAGCTAGCGAAGCCGCCAGCGCTAGCTACACACGCAGAGGAAAACAAACACAAACGATCACATAAGTCATTATCTAATGATCCAATGATACAGAAAACAACGTAGAAAATGTATCCAACGCACCTTTCACCATTATTAATCAAAACCCCTCCGTTCTGTGAGTGATTACGATTTAAAGCCATGTTGAACTCATCTGTTGCTTTGCTAAAGCGAGCGCGACCCAAACACTGGAAACTCCGGCACATCGGCGTGACGTCACTGTACCAGCTGACACCTCGTGAGTCTAGAACCTTCATTAAACCAGGATATAATACATCCATTAAACACACTGTCTGAAGCAAAACAGAACGATTTAAACGAATCTAGGCAAGTATCATATCCAAAAGCAAAATTCTCAAAGCCCAAACCTTGTTTCCATTAATTTTTCTATGACATAAATAATTACTTTGAATCTAAACCTCATGTGACAACACAAAGAGATGTTGTTGTTGTTGTTGTGTTACTTTTAATGGCGGTTGGAAGCCAGACATGGATATATAATATTATGAAGCCAACTGAAAAGGTATGTTTACCGCCACCGTCTGCAAAGTTTGTGTTTTACACTATTTACCGTCATAAAAAAGAAAGAAGATAAGAAAAATGAGAGAGAAAGAGCACAATAACCAACAAAGCTCTAATACACTATTAAGTTCTCATACCCATCCTTGTTATTTTGTTTATTTTTTTATTGGTTATTGATATGGCCTTATCACCTTCATTATTTTAATCTCTTTATATCACCATACCATTGATTGAATTTGAAAGTCGACTTTTGGTGTGTATTGTAGGCCAGGGGTGTCCAAACTTTATTAACCTTTTTTTTTTATAGAGCAGAGAGCCACAGACACAACATATCAGGTTTCTATAACATCAAAATGTTTGATCCATGTTGATCATCCAGCTACGAGGGCTCTCAAGGGCCTAGTGCACGTGAGAGAGAACCCATGGATGTTGTTGTTGTTGTTTTATGGCGGTTGGCATCCAAGTGTTGCATTACCGCCAGACTTTATTCCTCAGACTTTGTCGTAGTCCTCAGACTCTGTCGTAGTCCGTAAAAGAACTCCTTCCATTGCTTTGGTGTTACAAAGCCCATGAGGTCATAATATGTCTTTGTGACTAGAATAGTTGTTGTTGTTTCAGAGACCGACCGGCTTTATTCCAGGGAGACTCTTCTTCATCTTCCTCTCCTTCTTTGACGTTCGGTGCTTCCACCGTACAGCTTTATTCTTTAGGCTTCATTCTATAGGCTTTAATATTTCCACTGATGTCGCTGCTTGGTAGCCGTGCGTCTACGAGACTGAGCGAGGACAGGAGACCACCCCCACCCCCATCTCGTCACTCTGATCACTCTGACTCCCCAAAAGCAGACCCCCATCACTCCGACTCCCATTTAGCGCCTTTAGCCTGTTTTCTATATCTGCCCAATCAAGCTCCTTTGTTCCAAGGAATCTCCCTGCAGCTTTAGCAATGATCCTGATCCTTTCAGTTCTGCTTTGAGTCTGAGCAGCACAGTTTACAACATCCACCATAAAGAGTACAAAAATGGAGAGAACACATCCTGGAGAGAACACATCCTGGAGAGAACATCCTGGAGAGAACATCCTGGAGAGAACACATCCTGGAGAGAACACATCCTGGAGAGAACACATCCTGGAGAGAACACATCCTGGAGAGAACATCCTGGAGAGAACACATCCTGGAGAGAACACATCCTGGAGAGAACACATGGAGAGCACATCCTGGAGAGAACACATCCTGGAGAGAACACATCCTGGAGAGAACACATCCTGGAGAGAACACATCCTGGAGAGAACACATCCTGGAGAGAACACATCCTGGAGAGAACACATCCTGGAGAGAACACATCCTGGAGAGAACACATCCTGGAGAGAACACATCCTGGAGAGAACACATCCTGGAGAGAACACATGGATTGGGAAGTGGTCAAGCTGATCGTAGTTGACCCTGATTAAAGAAAGTCACGTGATCCACCCTGTCTCGTGCCTTCTGAGTCTGAATCTCACTGGTCTGACTTGAAACTTCATGACGTCCAATGTCCAAAAATGCTTTCTTTTTCTAAGAAGCTTTGTTTGGTAACTTTTGTTTTTGTGCTTTGTGCCAATTGTTTTTCAGTTCAGAAGAGTAAAACGTATGAGAGGAGAAGACTAGCTTTACCTAAGGTGACATGTTCTAGTCAGAGAATAAAAGCTGTGTTTGGGTCCCACGTCAGTAGGAATGTGACAGCTAAAGGTGAGTGCCAGAAACCACACAAAGACCTTTTTCAGATTAGAAATAGTTGAATCGTTATGGTTCAGTGGAATTGTGCTCTCAGATCCTACAGGTGTGTTTGTCCCCATTTCTGAGAATGAGGAGTCCTGTGGAGTCAAACTGACCACTGACAAGAACCGTGGTCTTGTGTTCCTGAGCAAATATGACAGCTGTTTCACTACGTTCAAAGTAAGAATGGCATTAAACATGAACTTATCAGTAAAAAGAGCTGATTTTTATTTTTTTATTACTAGGACAAAACAGTGGTCGTTCCTTTGCATGTCCAGCTAAAAGGAGAAGAAAGGTGGTACAGAGTGAATATCAGTTGCCCTCTGATAAAGAGATATAGTGATAGGAATACTTTGTCCCAAACTGGTGAGTACTTTGGTGGGCAATCGTGGTACTAAACATTTTTCTATTGTTTTGATCAGTAGTTCAATCATCTTTTAGCTCGAGAATGCACAACTCCAAAAGGCCTAAGGATAGATTGTGGTTACCATCAAATCACAAGTGAGGACTGCTACAAACGTGAATGTTGTTATGATGATCGTGATGGCTTTTGCTTCTACAGACTCAATTGTAAGCCATACTTTCATTTTTTCCACTTGTACATATTATTAATTCTTTCCTTTTTCCTTTAGCCTGCTCTTTAGACAGACACTTTGTGTTTTCTGTCACGGCAGCAGATATTGGTCATTCCCTTTCTAAGAGCAACCTCAACATTAAGGATCATCCACAGTGTGTCCCAGTAATTACCACCCCAGACACAGCAGTGTTTAAAATAGGACTAATGGAGTGTGGGGCCAAGATGAAGGTAATGTTCTCTTGTTGAATATTTAAAATGTAGGTGGTGATGATATTACCCTTCACTTTAGAAAGATGGAGACAACGTCATCTATGAAACCGAAGTAGAGGATGGCATGGATTCTTCATTTAGGTTATTCCTCCATCTCTATAATATTATACAAGTCATTGCATTATATTAATTTACAATGAATGCATTTTTTTGTTAAGTCTTGAGGTTGCGTGTGAGTATGAGCCTTCAGAGATGAAAAAAGCAGATTTGCATACTTCACTTTTGGTGACAAATCCACCACCTGCTGTAGCTTTGGGAAGCATTGGAGTTCAAATGAGAATAGCCAGAGGTTGGCATTTATTTTTTTTATAGACTAATCTTTTGCTTGCCATTTTCATAACCACCCCACTTGTACATCTAGATGCCTCTTTTACATCATTCTTTCCTGAAGATGAATTACCTGTGACATTACCATTGCGTGAAAATGCTCATGTAGAGATCTCATTTGTCCAGCCATCACCAGACCCAACGCTTTCCCTTCGTGTACGAGACTGCTTTGCCTTTCCAGAGACTAAACACTCTGTGTGGAACCTGCTTTATGATGGGTAGGTTTTTTGCAATATATAAATTACATTTTAAATGAGCTACTGAGGATTTTCTTTGCAGCTGCCCGAACCCTCTGGACGACTTGCAAAGCTCAGTTCCTGTGGACAGTAAAGGAAAGATCGCTTTTCACTCCCAAGTCAGAAGGTTTGATGTGAAAACTTTCGCGTTTTTGGACCCACACACAGGCCATCATAGCACAGACCTAGTAAGGAGATGTGATTTCATTCCCCTAAACTATTCCATATTCCTTAACACACACATCATTTTAGGTGTATTTCTATTGTTGGGTGGAAATTTGTACTAAAAATGTGGAGTGTGCTCAATATTGCTCCATCACGTGTGAGTACAATTATTTGATTTTGACAATTTTTAGCCTAAATATTTAAACTATAAAGACTTTCCTTGCAGCTTCAGAGAATGAACGAAAAAGAAGAGAAGCTTTACACACTTCTGACCACCTCCATTTACTTTCTGTGGGACCACTGCTGGAAGGACAGAATGAAACTGATGTGGAGAATAACCCTTGTCTGAAATCTAAGAAAAGTAGGGATTTGTTAATGTAATCACAAAATTCAATGGTTGAAATTTGATTTTGTTTCAGTGTTTCAGGTGACCATTTATATTCTCTATGGAGTTGGAGCTGCTCTGCTTCTGATTGTGCTGGTTATGGCATTTAGGTGCATTAGAGGATGCCAAAAGACACAAGCTGTGGATGTGCAAAGAAATGCATCTCAATAAAATGACTCATTTGTGTATAAAATGTTGTATTTTTCTAAATGCAAATATTGTATCTACAACACCAAATGTTTGCAAACTTGGAAAAGATAGTTTAATAGGGTTTAAACTTTCTCTGTGCCCTCAACAAGGCTATCCTCTGTTTATCCTCCTCGAACTTTTTCCTTAGTTCTGCAATGTCTGAAAAAGAACATGGGCACAATCATTAAAAAAGCTTCATCAAAATCTGTTTCCAGTAAACAGTACTTACGTTCTTTCTGTGTGTTTCTGTGTTGCCAGGTGTAAAAGTTCATGAGTTCCTTTCTCTTCTTTTTCTTAATCTCTTTTGCCAAAGTGTGCCGATTGGCATTTTCACTGTGCGGTCGAGCTTTGACCCCCTTGTGTCCCTTTGTAACTTTGACCCAACCTTCTTCATCCTCCTGCTGCTGTTCCTCCTTTTTTCTTTGCTGTTCCGCTTCCTGTCACAGCCAAAACAGAGGTCAAGCCAGACAGGTCAAAACGATGTGACAAGGAGAAACAGTCCCTTACCTCTTCTTTACGCTTGTCATAGTCCTCCATAAACGAGTCAACTATTTTGTCAAGTTGGTCTGGTTGAATAAAAGAGTCTTTGTACTGCTGTATCCATTCTGTTGAAGGAAAGGTCACATTTAGCAAACAAACACAATGTAAATGGTAAATGCCATGCCAAAGTTTAGTTACTCTGGACCCCCGTCTTGACTGGATGCTCTTCAGTGGAAACCACCATAGGCTCATTGGGTGAATGAGATTTAGCCGCTTTCACGCTGGAACAGTTGCCGAACACAATATATCCCACCTTGAATCCCTGTGGGGAATGTATAAAAGAGGTGCATAATCAGTTTGGACTCATTGTGTATAGACTATGCCTTTAAAAACTCACATGTTTTTCAGCTGGTCTAAAGATATTAGAAAGCTTTGGTCCATGTTGCTGAGAGGTACCAGGCTGGTCTCTCAACTCTACTGAATTTACATTTCCAAACTGAGAAAATAGCCTTTTGATAACGACCTAAACACAGGAGCGCAATGTTAGGTCCTCAGAAACATGGAAATGAACGGCGCAGGGTGTTACCTCTGAACAATATGGGGGCACGTTGAGAACAAACAGAGTCCTGTCCAGGGGTCTGTGGGAACTTTTTTCATCCCGGACTTTGTGCTCTTTGACATAAAGTTTGTGCTGGGCAACGCTGCTGGAACAAAATTTTAAGGACAGCACTGCAAAGAACAAAAGGTTTAACGTAGGCGAAACAATTCCCGTGTAATACAAGACTGAAGTTCGACGGTTTTCATAAACACTACAAAATAGATAATGCATTTCCCGTCATCTGTAGGGTAACATTTACCTGCATATCCCCCAGGAATAACACAAGCTTGGTTAGAGGCATGTTGCTTTTCGGAAGCAGCCATCTTGAAAACAGCCTTTCACACCGGAAGTAAATAATATGTAGCGGCGCATGCGCAGCTCTCAATGTTTCAGACTTACCATGGATCTATTCCGACTCAATGGTAACACTAAATAGTGCTTGAGTAATATATTATTTAGAAAGTTTTATTTTTTACTGTACACCTATCACAAGACTCTGCATCAATAGATTTTTTGGTTAGGACCAGCACTAATCAGGAGACTTCATATTTTTAAGACTTTAGGAGTGAGTGGAGGTTCCACCTTTAAAAAGAGACTCACAGTAACATTAATTGCGTGAAACGTTTATTGAACAAATTAATGGTATAGCGGCTTAGTGTTTGTTATTGAATGTCCGATTGTTGATTCTTATTTAATGCTTCTCTTTTGCACTTGCAACAGTAAAATATTCCCACAGTGGAACAAACGGTCTTCTTTGCATGTACTCAAAATAACCAAAATGAATGAAAAAAACTGTATAAATGTATCGTTTAATGTGACATGTTACAGAAGCTAAACCTTCCTAGACGCATGACTGACATACAGTAGTAAACCATCAAACATATTTTTTACACTACAAAGAATATACTTCATAAACTGTATACCACATGTCAACTATGAATAACAAAAGCCGAGTTGACCCCAACACTATTGATTCTGTACTTTTTTAAAACATTATCTCCTTTCATTTGCCCTCAGACCACAAGCCCATATAATTAAATGTTGCCTTTTGGGTTAGGCTTTTAGACTGGGTTGAACTTGACTAAATAAAATGTATAACAAAATGTACATGGATATCACTGAATAAAAAAAATCAGACAAGGAGTCTGATTTATCAAAAAAAAAAAAAAAAACGTCAATGGCTTACAGATACACTAAGCTCAAAATATTTGTGAGTTACCAGGTTTATCAAATCAGTAAAAAAATTCTCCATGTGCATTTTCGATCCAATTGAAATATAGATTTGTTCATTATAACACTAGGAATGCAGTAAAACACAAGACATGTTCTAAATCTTAATGCGAAAGGCAGTAGCTTGTGAGTTGGGAGGTTCAGGAGAAGTGGGGGACTGAGCAGTGGACTTGAACAAAGCTTTGAGAATTGTCTGAGGGTCCACCTCTGGAGTGGGCTGAGTGGACGCTCGCTGACCGGCGGGACGTGACAGGGAGGGGGGCAGACCATCTTTCTTTGTAGAGCTGCCACTGCCTGGAGTATCACTAAGCCTCCTGCAAAAATCAAAATGTTGTAAGACGGCAAAGAATAAGAACTAGGATAGCAAGTTACAAAATCCCCCCATTATCTAACACTAGAGTATCCATTAGGGTGTCCAGATATTAAGTAAACATTTGTAGTAATAATGTTGTAACATGACAGTTGTAATTCATAAACAAGCACTCTATAATAGACGAAATAGTGCTTGCAAGAGCACATGTTGTAACAGAAATCAAAACATTAGTACTTACAATAAAATGGGCTGATCAGAGGTGATGACATTTCCCTGAATATGAAGATTACATTTCATGGGCTGACCTGCATTTTGATGAAAATTCAAAGAATATATTATAATGTCTTCACAGATGGCTATGGACAGCAATATTACTTTCATATAGACTTACCATCAAGACAGCGATTATTATACTTCCTATATGCGCTCACGGCATCCTCTTTGCGAACAAATACCACCTCAGCCACACCCACTTTCACCAGCCGTGCACGTTTTAAGGCGCCACATACACAGAAGAGTTCCTATAGGGAAAGAAGAGTAAATCAACAAAATGCTTGAAGTATCAGCCACAGCAGAACAAAGAGTGGGTTTGCTTACAACAATGTCTTCTTCAGTTACGCGAGGATGCAAGTTATTCACTGTTATTTTTGTTCCCTCTAATGGACTGAATGTAGGCTACAATGAGAAAAACAAATCAGTATTAACAAAATGACATCGTTAAGTGTTTTTATAGTCATGACATAATTTTAAGAGAGATCACCAGTGGAGGAGCCACCGCAGCGTTTGGAACAGATGTGCTCTGCTGAAGAGTTCTGGAAACCTGTTGTAAGGTGCCAGCAGAGGGACGAGACGCAGGCATGCTCGTGCTCGGTCGAGTGGGTGCCACCGGCACCGGAGGTCGAGGAGCTGTGTATGCATCGTTTTTCACCACCTTTGTGATTGGAGCTGACATGGAGAATGTGGAGCTCATTGCACCACCCTACATAAAAAAATATTTTGTTATTTAATGAATGATAAAAATGACAGTTAAGCAGAGTGAAAGCTTTCTTTTACCCTGGATTGTAGGATGTCATTAGAAGTGGTAATCTTAATTTGTTTACTAGGTGTGCCATCAAGGTCATTTGAAACAGGCTGGGGAATAAAATAAATATTAGAATTCAGTAAATCTTACTACACCATGGTCATAATCCACTAAAGCAACCATACCTTTATGGGTGTGCGTATCCCACTTAATAATCCAACTGGGCGTTGCTGAGGGAAAAAAGATGCCACATAATCTTACTTTAAACACTGAACGTTGTTTTTTGTTTTACTGCTTCCAGAGGTGGGATTAAGTCATTGTTTCCAAAGTCTCAATTAAGCCTCAAGTCAAGTCAATGCCCCACAAATCTAAGGCTGTGTCTGAATGTCTTCCCCAGTCCAGTCCCCAGTCCCCCAGTCACATAACATAGTCCTGTACTACTTGGCATACTATACAGTAGCAGAGCGATTTGGTCATTGAGCACACTACATTCCCCTCGCCGTGGGTCAGATAAAAATGTATTTCTGCAATAAATATAGTAAAATCTGTCTGACCGATCCATATTTATGGATAAATAATCGCAATACAAGTTTTCTTTGGCAAGGATGTCACATTAAACAACAGACAGACTGGATTATTATTATTTTTGCCTGTAATGGTCTTTTTACAACTGAAGCTAAAGGAAGCAGCTAAAGCAAGCAATTTTGTTGTGTAACTGTTTATTTATAAATCATGGGTCAACAGTGCATTTAAGCAGCTGTTCTTATTTATTTAATTCAGTCAAGTTGGGCCAAGTTAAAGACCTGTTGCTGCTTGCAACCCCAACTTTTGCAGTGCATTGTGGTCTGTATTGACTGGTCTAGTGACCCCAGCGCTGCACAGTACTTCAAGATGCATAGTGGGAAATTTTGAGGACACTACTTTTTAACCAGCTGGACATTCGGACAGACATAAAAATGTCCCCCACCCTAAATAGGGTGGGGTATCAGGAACATTCGGACAGAACTTTCAAGTAAAGTCCAAGTCCTCTACTTTGAGTTTCAAGTCCTTTCAAATTATTGTACCAAATTACCAAAAACATCTAATATTTTTGCAATTTCTGTTTTTTTTGTGAATGGTTCTGTAGAGATTTTTTTTTAAAAAGATCATATTAATCTTTCTGTGAAGAAGCATCAAGTCGTCACAAGTCCGAGTCAAGTCACAAGCTTCAAGTAGTCCGTATAATCAAGTCGAGTCACGTCTTGAGAATAGAGGCTCAATTCTGACTTGTCCAAGTCATTGGTTCGACAATTTCTCTGATAAAAAAAAATAACTTATGCCCACCTGAATGGTCTTTGTTATCTTTAATGGTATTCCTGCTCCAGCCAGTGTCTGTGTTCCTCCAAGGCTTCTCTTCAGGCTTAGTCTGTCTCGAGCATCCCTAACATTCGGTCCTTGACTACCAAAATGCCTGCTGTTAACACCAGCAACACTAATGTTTTGGTGTATCTGTACTGATGGCATTGTGCTCTGCAGCTGGGGTGGTGAAGCCTGTGTTGTGGGATTATATTGGACTTGTTTGCGTGAGTTAATCATTTGACGAGCATCTTGCACCCCTCCTGGTTGACGAGCATCTTGCATCCCTCCTGCTCCACCTCGGCCACGAATTTTAAAACGAGCATCTTTCTGACCAAGTTTTTCTCTGGCATCTTTCACTTGAAAACCTAAAAAGTAAATAAAAGCAGATTACAAACCATACCATATAATATTTACACAGTAAATGTAAACGTAAAAAGCATTGGTGTTAATGCTTACCTGCAGCACCTACTCCACCCATTCGCTGTCGCACATCATTTGTCCCAATCTTTTGCCTGGCATCAAAGGTCTTACTGACTCCGCCAGCACCTCGACCAAATGTTGGTCTGAAATAGACAGTAATTTAATAGCATAACAATGCAGCTTCAGAAGTTTATCTCGGCATTTGAAATGCGCAATTTGCCATTTTTACGGTAAAATCATCGAACTTCGTTACAAAGTATGAAGCGTTGCCTCACAATACAATAGATATTACTGCTAGCTTGTTAGCGAACATTTACTAAGGCTTGAATGAGAAAAGAGTGCAATGTTTTTACAAATGGTTCGACAATGAACGCTAAACAACAAAGCCATTTCCACATAGTATATAGCAAAGATGCAAAACGGACAAGACTATCAATGAAAGGCTAGTTGGTTTTGCGTTCACTGGTTTGCTAGCTAGTTGCGTGCATTCAGAGCTAAGTGCATAGCGCTTGGGTTAGCATTAGCTTGTAGCACAAGGCAGCACTCAAAAAAGCTTATGGGTACACGTTTTTACTAAGATATTAGACGCATTTCGTTACCACATAATAATGAGACGTAAATATAATAAAGGTTGATTACCGCTTTACAGTTGCCTTGAGATTAATGCCGCGCTGTCTAATCACTTCGTCCAAAGAAACGTCTGCCATTTTCTCTCACCGTGCTAATACGCATGCGCGGACTCTACGTAGTAAAAACATGTACAGGGGCTGGCACGGTCCACGTCATGTAGAGTGTTGAGAAATCCAATTAAAAGTTTTATAACACATAATATTGTCCAGTTATAGTTTGTCTGCATCCAGTGACAGATCACTTTCACTATTCTAACTTGAAGTGATGTAACGTTTATAAGACGAGATAAACGTATGACATCGGCAATCGACTAGTCTAGATCTTTCCCCAGAATGCTTTGCGGTGTACGTTTTATAATACTTTTGCTTATTATTTACATTTAACACCCCATTTGGTTGTTATGAATGATATTTAAACTATTACATGTATGAACTGTGGTTATTTACACAGACAGTAATAATTACCAGTACTTTGAATTTTCTGGGAACGTAGTAGATTGTTGACACCATGACCGAGGAAGCCTGAGCACCGGCACTAACCACCTGTTCGGCCAGTGATTAGTTATGCCTTAAACTGATGAGTAAGGAAAATAACGATGCGGGGTGACGCCCGCGTCCCTCGTTTACTTACGAGAAGAATTTTTGAAAGGGCAAAGGTCTGACTGTGAGGTGACTTACCTACTTTGTGAGATGCCTCATGGAACAAGGATCTGCCCTGATCCCTAAAGATGTGAAAGAACTTGATGAAGAACTCTGCGAACGAAGCGTTACAGTTGTAGATAAAGTAAAAGCCGTTTGACTGTTTGTCCACACGATGGGGAAATGTCGGTGTTGCAACGGAAAGTAGCTACAGAAGCAGAAGAACAGACTTGACTTATAGGAAGCTTTAAAAAACACTCTTAATAGAAAAAACTCTTATAAACAGAACTCTTGAAGACAAAACCTCTCATGTTCTTAATATGGAATAGAAAATAAATAAAAGATCTAATTTATATAAACATCCCTATTATAATCCTATAATGAAAATAATACTTCTTGTTGCAGAAAAATGAATGTGCAAAGTTGCAGTCAGAACTGAAGCTATGTGTAAGTAACAGTGATTAATATTGTTCCAATCGTTAATATACGTCTATAATCCATTAATATTAGTTTTGTTGTGATTTGATCTGATATTGAATGATGTACTTGTGTTGAGAGGATGTCACTTATACACTTTTACTTTCACCATTAGAAACATCAAGATTGTTTGATTATTCACAATTATTGGCACCATGACCTAACAACAGTGAAACCTTTATTCACAATTCTAATGTGGAGCACATCAACAGTGATTATTCATTGTTGCTGCCAACAGTTATTTACATCTTAATAGGCTATTTACGATTATATAGTGAGCTGAATTATCACAGTTATTGTTACAGAATAATCCTGTGTTGAGAGTGTGCATTACTGGGTCCAGACAGTTGTAAATTATTCTCTGATGACTTTTATGTAACATGCCTACACGTTTGTAAATGTAAAACCAATTTGAATCCATCATTTATCCAAGGCTTTTGAAATCTGTTTCTTGTTTACAAATTACTTTTATTGTGTGTATAATTCTTTGTCAAATAATACATTTTGGACCCTCGCTGTTCCCTCTCATATCAGTTTGTGCCTTATTAATTGTTTGTTTATGCCTGAAAAATAAACACAAATGATTGTAGTTTAATGCTGATGAGAATAACAGAACTGTGTGTACACTTTACATTTTGGACCCGTTTCCACCCTAGTTTGAGTCTTGTCTATTCGTGAAACAGTTCAGTGCATCTGAAAGTATTTATTTTATTAATTATTCCAAAATGGATTAAAGTCATTATTATATATAAAGTCATTATATTAAAGTCATTATTATATTTAATCCAAAATGGATTAAAGTCATTATATGCCTCAACAAACACTACCCATAATGACAACGTGAAAGAAGGTGGTCCTGGTGAACCTGGACTGAGCCTCCACCAGAACACAACACAGAGGAACCACAAAACACTCGATTTCAAAGGGTCGGTTGAGTCGGTTGAGTCCACTCGACCGATCTCGGGTCGGTGCACGGTGGCAAAGGCCTCCCAAGGAGATCATGGGTTCGATTCCTGGACTAGACCAACATGCACGATCTCTCTGGGTGGAGTCTGCATGTCCTCCCTGTGTTACCGTGGGTTCTCTCCGGGTACTCCGGCTCCTCCCACCGTCCAAAGACATGCATGTGAATGGCAAAAATTGTTTTTTCTAAATTGGCCCTAGTGAATGCATGTGAGAGTGACTGGTTATCTGTGTGTCTATGTCTCTGTGTACCCCGCCCGAGGCCCAAAGTCACTGGGATAAGCTCCAGTCACCCGTGACCCTGGAAGGGAACCAGCGGTAGAAAATGGATGGATTTCAAAGGATCTGTAGTTATGTAGTTATGTGGTTTCTCAAGGTGTTGTTGGCGGTGGACGGCAGGAGAAGAACTCGCTTGACACTAGCTTCTGTATTTTAAAAGGTGTTTATTTACAGAAACAGCATCAATACATTTGCCTGGGAGCTCCTCCACAGTCAGATCTGGAGTCACCCCGATCCTAATTTTACACCAGAGTTTATATAGATAGTTCCAGCCTCTTTACAAAAGGTAAATCCCCCATTTGCCTCTTTTAGTGCTTACCAGCACTTCAAGTCCCTGTAAAACAGTAAAACAATAAATCAGCAAACCTGTTTATTTGACCCCTTGCTGCTTTAAAGTTAAGAAACAAAAGTTCTTTTACAGTTTATCACCTCCTGACTTTTTAATTTTAGGGTTGTTTTTTTTTTATTTTGTGTGGATCACGTTTGTAATTTTGTGTGATTTGGCAAGGCAAGTTTATTTGTAGAGCACAATATGTACACAGTATGTAAACAATTCAAAGTGCTTCACACAACAGGGAAAACATGCATTAAGATCACACAAGACATGACAGAAAAACAGTTTAAGACATAAAAGATGCATAAAACTTCATCTGTAACTGCAACGATTCCAACGGATGAGACGTTGGTAGAGTTTTTCATCAAGTTCTTTCACATCTTTAGGGATCAGGGCAGGTCCTTGTTCCATGAGGCATCTCACAAAGTAGGTAAGTCACCTCACAGTCAGACCTTTGCCCTTTCAAAAATTCTTCTCGTAAGTAAACGAGGGACGCGGGCGTCACCCCGCATCGTTATTTTCCTTACTCATCAGTTTAAGGCATAACTAAACACTGGCTGAACAGGTGGTTAGTGCCGGTGCTCAGGCTTCCTCGGTCATGGTGTCAACAATCTACTACGTTCCCAGACAATTCAAAGTACTGGTAATTATTACTGTCTGTGTAAATAACCACAGTGGACTGGCCTCCTGCACCAGCATGTTTAGTCCTGACTCTGGGCACCAGCAGGAGGCCGGTCCATGTTTAGTTCTGACTCTGGGCACCAGCAGGAGGCCGGTCCATGTTTAGTTCTGACTCTGGGCACCAGCAGGAGGCCGGTCCATGTTTAGTCCTGACTCTGGCACCAGCAGGAGGCCGGTCCATGTTTAGTCCTGACTCTGGCACCAGCAGGAGGCCGGTCCATGTTTAGTCCTGACTCTGAGCACCAGCAGGAGGCCGGTCCATGTTTAGTCCCGACTCTGGCACCAGCAGGAGGCCGGTCCATGTTTAGTCCCGACTCTGGCACCAGCAGGAGGCCGGTCCATGTTTAGTCCTGACTCTGGCACCAGCAGGAGGCCGGTCCATGTTTAGTCCTGACTCTGGCACCAGCAGGAGGCCGGTCCATGTTTAGTCCTGACTCTGGCACCAGCAGGAGGCCGGTCCATGTTTAGTCCTGACTCTGGCACCAGCAGGAGGCCGGTCCATGTTTAGTCCTGACTCTGAGCACCAGCAGGAGGCCGGTCCATGTTTAGTCCCGACTCTGGCACCAGCAGGAGGCCGGTCCATGTTTAGTCCCGACTCTGGCACCAGCAGGAGGCCGGTCCATGTTTAGTCCTGACTCTGGCACCAGCAGGAGGGCGGTCCATGTTTAGTCCTGACTCTGGCACCAGCAGGAGGCCGGTCCATGTTTAGTCCTGACTCTGGCACCAGCAGGAGGCCGGTCCATGTTTAGTCCTGACTCTGGCACCAGCAGGAGGCCGGTCCATGTTTAGTCCTGACTCTGGCACCAGCAGGAGGCCGGTCCATGTTTAGTCCTGACTCTGAGCACCAGCAGGAGGCTGGTCCATGTTTAGTCCCGACTCTGGCACCAGCAGGAGGCCGGTCCATGTTTAGTCCTGACTCTGGCACCAGCAGGAGGCCGGTCCATGTTTAGTCCTGACTCTGAGCACCAGCAGGAGGCTGGTCCATGTTTAGTCCCGACTCTGGCACCAGCAGGAGGCCGGTCCCTGAGGTCCTCAGAGTCCATGATGGTTCATATGGCACTTACATGTCCGTGATGTACTTTGGTGCTAGGCCATGGAAAGACTTGTACACAAACAGAGCTGCTTTAAAACAAAACAAAAAACAAAAAAATACGCATCTGTGTGAACAAAGTTAACATTTATGCCATGAAAAAACAAAAACGTCTGAAAAGGGACACATCTCTGTAGGCTACAATGATTATAATTAGAGTGTATATTTGAATAGCGTTACTCCACCTTCACTTTACGAGATCCATGACTTTACTTTGCAATGCGGCCGAAGTGTCTTGCCTGAGGACACAACATCTCCAGAACTAACCAGGCCAATTATGAACACGTTTTGCCCCGTTTTGTCAACGACTGACAAAACCGACCCGCTTCTGCCGCGCGCGACACACGCTCCGCAGTGTTAAAACTCCATATCCCACAATGCACTCGGGCGCAGCAGCTCAAACGCCTCCAACCCACGTTCATCCCGAGGAGCACGTATCCCCCCGGATCGGCGTCGTGCGGGAAACGGCGGAGAAGAAATGGCATCGGCCCTGTCCAGAGCCCTCAAACTGCCCGGTAAGACGACTCTTCACGCGCGTTTCCCCCGTGAACGCCAGAGATAATAATGTAATAATAACAAACCAAGGCCATTGCAGGAGGAACGTTTACGTCGCTGCAGCGCGTGTTCTGTCGATGATGCGCATTTATTGACTCTCTCCTCACATTTGATATTAATGTGTCGCATTGTTACACTGTCATTGTTGATGTGTTGTGCATTATTCCCGTAAGCATCGGTCTTTAGCATCCTCCGCGCGCGCGTCCCTGTTTGCTAGCCGCGAGCCGCCTCCATCGCACCTCTGCATCACCTTCTAATCCCTCCCGAGTATGAATGAAACATGGATGAATTATATTATGGAATGAAACCATGACGCCCGGTGCATTTGCTGAGGATCGTCGCTTTTTATGCATTTTCCAGAATTGTTGACTTAATATTGCTTTGATCAGACAAACGCATATGACAGTGTGCAGTAAGAATACAGTCATAGTGTTATTGTTGTTGTTGTTGTTATTTATGTAGAGTATGGCACATAATGAATGTGACAGAGCTACAATTCTTTATTAGGACTCAAGTGATTGGCATCTCAAAGCCATGGCAACAGATGCAACTGGGTTTACCGTTCTTTTTGTAAATACAATTTTTCCTCTTCAAAAGGCAGAAAGATATTTTTTTTCACCAAACAAATGTGTTCCTTATGATGTATTCATTATTGTGCATCCCACTAAATTATTACACAGCAATAATAAAGCTTTTCCTCTTATCATCTTGTTTGGCAGGTTGGATATTGTCAAGGCTGCTAACGTGCCACATTAGCTAAATATAAAGCATTTACATTTACAAATGGACTCATTCCACCCAATCTGATATGATATGACTGGATAAAGAACAGACGCTATACAAATAATTAAATACAGTATATTGACATCCCATTTCTCACCAAATCAATCAAACAAACGCCAAATCACAAATGACGTCTAACTTTAGCTCACTCTGGATCAATCCTGACTTCATAAGCAATAAAGAACACTCAGCTATTGCACATGGGATGAAAAGGTTATCATTCACATGAAACATATTTTTAAAAACAACATATTCATATTTCCACACTTGGTCGAGGAGTTTGGCATCGTGAGCAATCGATTTAAAAATACTGTCAACTCAAATCTTCAATTGTGGAACATTCAATTCTCTTCCCTCGACACCTCGCACATTTCAATCATCTACCAACTCTACTCGACAACCAGACTCTCCTAAACAGCCATTACTGCCACACACAACACATCATTAACACATACATGTATTATTATTGTTGTAATTATTGTTTGTAGTGTTATTATTGTCATCATCATTATTATCATTTCAAATAACTTAGTCCTCCCTCCTCCCATCTTTTCCTGTGTTTTTAATGCACCACAACATTTTCAGGGGAATTGTACATGCAAATTGAGAAACACTGGAAACACTCTGGACAAAGGAGATGTGGTTTCCTTAGGACAACATCTCTGTTCCAAGTCGAGACACATGCAAAATGCCCTTCTTCTTTTGACTGACCTTTAAACATGACAAACCTTTAAACGTGACAAAAAAGATGATGCAGGGAGAGTTTTTCCAACAATTGAGTCACTTGATTAAAGGAGCAATAATGATAATCTTAAAATCCTGAATATAGGGCCAGCCATAGACTCACACAACCACATAATGTCTATTGGTGTTGTTTTGTATTTGCAATCTCACAATTAAAAAAAGAAAAGTATAAACGCATTTTTACGACTTGTTGGACACTTTTCTCAATACATTCTCAAATACCTCTGCCGTCTCCGCTGTCGTGGCTTTTGTGTGAAAACTTGAAAACATGGAATCGCCTCCTAAAGTGTCGTCTAACGTGTGTGTGCGCAGGGAAGAAGGGCTCAGAGCTGGGTGAATATGACCCTCTGACCCAAGCGGACAGTGAAGACGAGAGTGAGGAAGATGACCTGGTGCTCAGTTACCCCCGGAACGGCCTGGGTCGAGACAGCTGCCTGGGCCCCGGCGGCGGCAGGTCCGGCAGATTTGTCGGGGCGGTCGATGAAATGCTGGATGAAGAGGATGACGACGATGACTGGAGAGAGCACGTGCCGAGCCTGGAGGGGGATGACGCCAAGGACATGCAGTACCGAGACCAGAGGCGGGGGTCCGGGTCCCTCGTGGGGGTCCATAGCACAGACACTGATGCAAAGAAGATGAGAATAAAACATATTGTCCGTACGGCTGCTTTCCTGGTGCCCCTGGTGTGTGCCACACTGCTGGTGCTGCTTTGTGCCTTTCTGATTCCGTGTCAGAAAGGGAAACTTCGGCCGCAGTGGGAGAGAGCATTGGGAGAAGCAGGAGGTATGTCAAACTTATCAGGAACAAATAGATGCATGGTCTAATGACGCTGTCCAAACGAGTTGCCATAACAAGATTTAGAAAATTGAAGGGGTTCGAAAGTATTCAAAAGGCCACAAAGCATAATATGGGAGCAATAATGTTGCCACTTTCGATTGTGTAGCCAGATTTCCCCCCCAAGGTGGCTAGACCGGGGTCATATGCTTCACTTGTGGGAATCTTATGTAATCATAGGCGTTTTGGTTGTCTTTTGTGTTTATCTGGGGTACGGCATTCTGTCCAAGTAAAATTCTTGAAAGAATAGGAAATGTCAAGCAGACTTATTCAAATGAATTTCAAATAAGAAGGTGATGTGAAGTTTGCCAGAAATACTCGCCCCTGGTCTCCATGGGGCCCATTATGTCTCATCTTTGTGACAAAATAATAGCGTTTGCTTAGGCCTCAATATCTCTTTTCCATTAGTTTAGACGTGTCCTAACTTGATCTTATCAGTAGGACAACACCAGGTTACACGTTTAACTCAATGGTATGCAAAGCAAAACCTTGTGAAATTTCTATACTTTTAGTTGATTAAAGTTGGGTTCCACTGATGGGAAAGTATCATATCGATCTGATACCGAGACCAATGAGTGTTCAGTACTTTGAAACTCCTCTACTATAAAGATTCTTCTCTTTTTTTACATGATCTTTGCTCCAGCTTGAACTGATCTGTAAGTAGATATATGAGTAGATAAACTAAAGTATAAAAGATGTATTTTAACAATATTATCTCAAAAGTTTATATTTTAGCATGAGAATCGATACTATACGATACCTTCGTCAGTATTGATATATCTATATTCAGTATCAATCTGTCCATCTCTAGTTTCCACATCAAAGAACCATGGCAAAAGATTGTCTTAAGTTTCATTATATTAAAGAAGCCAGTCCGATTATGCATTTGGTTCAATAACGAGGCATTGACAAGAATGACCGTCTATTTCTTTAGAGCGTAAGGTCGCTTTGGTTTGATCCTGACAGGCAATTCCACGACAAAATACAGATAACTTTTTTGTGTTAATAGACCTGTAATGACTCAAATACAAGCTGTTTATGTGATTTAGAATATGTGCATGTCAGAATCAGAATCAGACCAATAATTCACAAACATAGGAACTTGGTGATTCGGTGCAAAATAAAACAATAAATAAGTCAAAAGAGTAGTCTTATAGTCTTAAAAGAGTCATGTCTCATATGTTTATGTCGCCTGTTCAGCTGCGACACACAACCTCCTTTGTACTTTGTTTTTGGCTATTTTTAAAATGCTTGATCGCTTGGTACTCTCTGAAAATCTTATGACTAAGGCTGAAGCGTCGGATTGGACTATTTATACCTTTTAAAATAAGGCAAAAAGCTCCCATGTGTTGCTTGTCACATGTCAGGGCTGTTTCCTGTGTTTGACTGTAAAAACATGTAAAACAGAATGATGACATTTGACATAAAATAAGCACAAAACTATAACAACAGTGATAGTTATAACCTAAACTACCAATTTTGGGTTTTGACAACATGCTTCGGTGTAAATATGTAATTGGTGGCTGCGTTTAAATAGCTGTTATGTGTTGAAACGTAAGATAGCACTTGCCTATTAAGGGGTGTAATGTCGGCCCTACAGGTATCACTCCACCCGCCCTGGCATTGTGGGATGTGAGCGGGGATTCTGTTGCAGGGGTGTTTATGGGTGTGACGGAAACGCCCACACAAGGACACAAAGGTATCCAACGTCATTAGCCACACTTTAAGGACAATATTTGATAAAGTAAAATTTGTTCATGTCTGTTTTCAGTTTACAGCGCCGTGGCTCTCTCTGCTGTGAGTGGACAGATTATATGGAAGAAACCCATGCACGAGCGGGTGATGTACATCCAGTGTGGCCTGCAGATCAGTGCTCAGAAACCACAAGTGTGTCTCCTCATCAGCAAGTCCATTCTAATGGCTGTTAATGGAATGACAGGTGAGACTAACCTAACATTTTGTACAGAAACTCAAAATTCCAGGGTAAAAAAAAAAAAGACTACCACCAATTCTTTGCATATAATTATCATAGAAGATTTATATCACAGCTGTTGATTTGTTAAGTTATTAATTGGCATTTGATTGGCTTGATTTTGGCTTTCAGCAAGGTTTTAGAGGACTATTGTAAAGTAACTAACAATGAGAATGGCACCAGGACAATAAAAAAACATGTGAAAACAGGACATTACAGTATATATACATGTTATATTTGAATGTATAATGTGTATTCTCTAGTTCCAAAGTCTTTGTTTCTCCCCAGGGAAGACGGTGTGGTTGGTGCAACTCAAGAACATTGAATCCCAGGTGGTTTTACTGCCGGACCTGCAGGGAGATTTGATCCCAGACTTGCTCATATCCACCTTGCCCGCAGACGCCGTAAACCCTCTAGCACCAATATACTTGCTATGCATCTTGTATACAGTCAATCTGAATGCTTTTCATCACGTGTTTTAGGCTATGGATCTGTCTTTCACGTTCATTTCTGGAGAAACCGGGGAAAAGCTTGGACGTTCAGTGCCTTTTAACATATCTGGTCAAGGAAAGCTGATTGGTCCACTGCTGCATAAGACTCAACAAGAGGCATATTACATCCTATTTGGATTAGGTAGAACATATGCTTAAATGTTTGTTATATTTTTAGTTTTTAATCTAAATCAGATGTTTGCTTCCTCAGGTAACATCAAAGCTATAGCTCTGCGTGACCTCTACATTCACGCTACTGGTAAAATGCCTTCAAGCCAAGAGCTCAGAAAGAAGGACTCGGGATGGGAGGGACTCAAGGCCAGAACCAATTCTACCACTTTGATACACATTTTTGGGTATGCGCCAGTGAACGAAATAAAGCTCTTGTTACATGTCACAGGCACTTGTGGGGTAGAAGCGGGTCTTTTGAAAGTGAAGGATTTCTTTAAGCGACATTATTGTGTGATTTAAAAGTATGGGACAGGTGGGTGTTTGTCAGCTTTTGACTGATTTTGCTGTTTTAGGTATTTAGATAATGTTCTTTCAGTTTTGTTTTCTAATTTCTAAAGAAAAATAACAATGATTAAAGGTTTCATTATGACTAAACATCAGTGCAGTTTGCTGTTAGGATTTAGAACTAATTACAAAGACAAAGTGCTTTATATCAATAAATAACAGTTTTATTTATTTGTCGTTCATATACTGCATCTTCCTTTAGAGGAGCGGAAGATGTTACATTCCTGTATCCCCAGGTGGTTGGTTATGACAGTAACCACAACAACCTGGGCACACTATCCAACCAGAACAGCACCAAAAGTGACTGGGTTCTAGTGTACGGCTCCAGTAAACTGTCAGTGCTCAGACAGAAGGATCTACGGAAAGACTGGACCTTCACTTCTCCTCCCATTCATAGGTACAGACATTTAAAGTTAGCATTTAATTTGACTTAATCCTTGATATTTCACTGCATTATGTCTTGGCCAAATCTCATTCCAGCCAACCAACCTCAGGGCATTTTAATGATGATGGAGTCCTGGACATTTTACTTCAACATTCAGCAAATGGGATCATGAAGGTAACGTTTTGCATCGGTGAAGCATTATGTACGCACATGTGTCCTTGAATATGCCAGTGGAGTAGAATTACACATTTGTAACGGTTTGTTTGGTCCAACTTTCAGGTTCAGATCATTGACGGAGCCACCGGGCGTCTCCTGTGGTCGTCACAGTTTGTTTGTCCTCGTCTGGACTTGGACTCTACTACTATGTCCACCTCTACAGGCCAATCAGCTTTCCTGTTTTGGGCCAGTGACCCAATCAGAGGGCAGAAGAATGTTACCAAGACAACAGTAAGTTTCTATGTATACATTTCATTTTGTTCTTGTTGTTTGTATGTGTAACAATTTAGAGTGGACAAATAATATTCTATAAAAAATGTATGCAGAAAAGGGATGATAAAACATATACTTTATTATTTTTTTCACTTAAAAGATTTTGTGGCCCATAGGCTTTAATAGAGAGAACTGTGTGAAATTGAGGCTGAATGAGAAGGGAGGACACGCAGTAAACTATCTGAGTCGGGAATCGAACTCGCGACACTGAGTTAATGTTAAGAATATTTGCTGCACCATAGAATGATATACATTTTAGTTTTATTAATGATGTATTTTTGCAGGTAACACCTGGTATTGCTGCAGGAGAACCTGTCATTCGAAAACTGTTCCTCTTACACCCTACGTATCCCACAGTCCTCTTGGAGCTGAACAGCACCACTGACACGGCAGTAACTTCAGCAGGTAAAGTACCAATACAAATATATAATAAATTCTTTATACTGCTTTTAAGACCTAATTCTAAATACAATTCCAGTGACATTTGAGGAGCGCCAGGAAGATGCGTCCTACATTACAGTGTCTTCACAACCTACTCCTGCTTCAAAGTCCATTGCGTGTGTGGTGAAAATCATGAGCCTCAAAGCTGCCATCGCCAAAGCAAAAACTGTCAGACTAAATGAAAGCCAAACATTAGAAATCCCGGTTAAACCAAGTGCATTTGAGGTCAATACTTTCTTCAGACGACTGGCTTTTAAGCACTGAGAGAAAATGTGAAGGCATCTTTGACATGCCAAGTAGCAAAGGTAAGGGCCAGTTGTATTCAAGAAATAATTGCACTAAAATTCCCAATAATAACAATTTATACTCTGTTCAAAAGATCGTGTTTTTTTCCTTTAGATTTGATATTGGGGGGAAAAAAGAAAATCACATAATACACTTACAGTAGTAAATATACATTTATTTAAAATGTATGATGGAATATTGAGTTCAAAACATAATTTTATTTTTGTTATGTGGACCACCTTTGGGGGCTTTCGGTTGTGCCTTTGGGGCCCCTGGGGAGCTCACACCCCATTTTCACACTGAACAAATTTCAAGTTTTCTTTTATTTATTATTGTTATTATTATGTAGTATTATTATTGATAATATTTTGTTTTATTTTATTCTTTTGCAGTAACATGTACGCTAACTAAAAGTTTGGTCAATTCATTTTTGAAGCACAATCATCATTGATTGGCCAGTAGGATGTAATGAAAACAGACTGTATGCCACTACATAAATGTAAATTTGTAAATATGTACAGTATTTATTTGCTTGCTTTTAACAGCTTGGTCCAACTTGCTGAAAGTTTACATTTGCATTCACTATTTTTGCTTTCATAATGTGCATCCTAAATGTGCTTGAATTCATCTCTTTGCTGATACATTTTGTATTGTATTTCAACTTAATTATTAAACCTCACAAATTATTGCGTTCAAAATGTTGCTGTTGTTGGGTTTTGATTGACATGAAGTAAATTTGCTTGTGAATTATATTCACATCTATTTTCGTGGAGGCATTAATATAAAGGTGATAAACACATTAGTACCACTGGGTGGCGCTGTGTGACTTGTATCAGGCGCTGTCAACATGGCGTCCACCGCGCGTCGCCTGCTTTGGTTTTCGGTTGTTAAAAATGCCCTCACTGCTCCTCGATCCCTTCATGACTGCCCTGTGAGCGCGGTCACTTCATGTCGCACAGCCGTGACCACTTCATCCGGAGCCATTCTGCCCAAACCAAAAAAGGTCAGTGCTTTTAAGAGCAGGATGTTCCTGGTCTGGAGACTCACAGGTGAGGGTTCAATTACAGCTTGAAATGAGACGAAACTCAGCTGAACATTTACGTTTATGTAGTTGTAAAATTGACTCTGTATATTCTCTCATATCACATGGATTAATTGATAGTAAAGCTACGCAACATGAACTAACTTAGTTGTTTCTATGGGATGTGACACTGGGGAGCAGACCCATTTCGGCCTTATCCGGATTGCTCTGGTAGTGGTGCCCTTCTTGTATGTGGGGACTCTGATCAGCAAGAACTTTGCAGCGCTGCTGGAGGAGCACGACATCTTTGTGCCTGAAGACGACGACGATGATGACTGAGGCCAGGTTTCAGGTACCAAGCTTGTGCAGTGAGTCCGTGTGCTTTGTGAACACTGCTCATCTAAAGCCACAGCTGCTTTTGTTGTTTACTGTGGGTTGGGGTCAAGACATGTACATCAGACTGTGCACTAATCTCTTATTTATGACTTTACAGAACAAGGGAGATTTGAAGAGTCAAAGCAGACGTACACCAAGTGATCCTGTTACATCATCTCTGCTTGCAATGCACTATATTGTAATTCATTTTTTAACTACGTTTAATTATATGTTATACTGTCCATGTGTAGTTTTGATGCTGCTGCTACTGTATTACTTTTGTATGCACTAAAACCTAAACTGTTGTAAGCGACTGCCTTATCTTCAACTGTATGATTTAATAATTGCAAGATTAAGAGAGATCAACTTCAAATAAGCAGTCAAACCCCAAATGTATAGATATTCTGATAAGTTTATATTTACAATAAATGGGAAATCCTCACATTTCACATCACAAAGACGGAGAACTTTGAGAGGTGACTTGACAGTTCATGGGTCATGACCTTTGTAGAATTTGGACAGAAAGTCAGTGGGACGTGGCTCCTCAGACTCACTGAAGAAGCGCATGATGTGAGTTTTCTGTTTCCAGACATGAATGGTTTCCTGAAGCTCCATTTTACCCTGTGAAAGAACAGAATGGGGACAAATTCATAACAAAACTAATTCCAATACTTCTTTTATTGTAATTGAGTAGATTTTTAAACCTGTATTTGAACATGTCAGAGAGAGTATAGTCAGAGTATAATTCTGACTGTGTAGCATTAATCATAAGAGTTACTGCGGTTATCAATCCCAAAGGGAAAATGGCAAAATCTATAAAATTACCAAATTTTTACACTTGACACAATCTCCTCCTTGGGCGTTAACCTAACCAACTTTAAATTTGGTGTCAATCATCTTCAAAAATGAGCCCATTTGTTATTCTGAGTGACACGGGCTCTGTGCGGCGGAGCTGCAAAGTTTACTGTAACTATGGGGGGAAAAAAAATCACAAAATCTCAAATTTTCACATTTTCCCCCGCTTCACACTTTAACAAACTCCTCTGTGGCCGATCAAGCTCAAATTTGGGGAATATCATCTTCAGTAGTGGGGCATCAAAAGCTATTTTTAAGTGTTACGGTCTTTGTGCAGCAAAGCTGCAAAAATTGACTGATAATAGTGTCTATTTGCACTGGTTATGCACAAATACACTACCAAGCCCCAATATCACACACACTGAGGGCAGCGCCATCTTTATCAAGTCAAAAGTGCGGTGTGTAAAGCCCGGCGGCTCGCATGGGCAGTTGGATGCCGCTTGCGGCTTTAATTTGTCTTCTAATTGAACCAAAAAGTTATAACATCAACAACTTGGCAATCAAGACCAATGTTTATGTAACTAGGAATAAATCAGTATTACAATTGGTAAAAGCTAATCGTAGTAAAAGCTACATTTGATTTGAACAGGTTTTGCTCAACTCTGGGTAAACACATTTATGGTTCACAAACACAACAAAGTGCCTTGCTCAAAAACACAACAGCAGGTTGCACTGTTTGGAGTGAGTATCAGAGAGAGGACAAACATTGCTTCCTGGGGCTGCTCTGACCCGCTCTAACCCGCTCTGACCTGCTCTGACCTGCTCTAACCTGCTCTAACCCGCTCTGACCCGCTCTGACCCGCTCTAACCCGCTCTGACCCGCTCTAACCCGCTCTAACCCGCTCTGACCCGCTCTGACCTGCTCTAACCCGCTCTGACCTGCTCTAACCCGCTCTGACCTGCTCTAACCCGCTCTGACCTGCTCTAACCCGCTCTGACCTGCTCTAACCCGCTCTGACCTGCTCTAACCCGCTCTAACCGGCTCTAACCTGCTCTAACCCGCTCTAACCGGCTCTGACCCGTTCTGACCCGCTCTAACCCGCTCTGACCCGTTCTGACCTGCTCTAACCCGCTCTGACCTGCTCTAACCTGCTCTGACCTGCTCTAACCCGCTCTGACCCGCTCTGACCTGCTCTGACCCGCTCTGACCCGTTCTGACCCGCTCTGACCCGCTCTGACCCGTTCTGACCCGCTCTAACCCGCTCTGACCTGCTCTAACCCGCTCTGACCCGCTCTAACCTGCTCTAACCCGCTCTGACCTGCTCTAACCCGCTCTGACCTGCTCTGACCCGTTCTGACCCGCTCTGACCCGCTCTAACCCGCTCTGACCTGCTCTAACCTGCTCTGACCCGCTCTGACCCGTTCTGACCCGCTCTGACCTGCTCTAACCTGCTCTGACCCGCTCTGACCTGCTCTGACCCGCTCTGACCCGTTCTGACCCGCTCTGACCTGCTCTAACCCGCTCTGACCCGCTCTAACCCGCTCTGACCTGCTCTGACCCGCTCTGACCCGCTCTGACCCGCTCTGACCTGCTCTAACCCGCTCTGACCCGCTCTAACCCGCTCTGACCCGTTCTGACCCGCTCTGACCCGCTCTAACCCGCTCTGACCTGCTCTGACCCGCTCTGACCCGCTCTAACCCGCTCTGACCCGCTCTGACCCGCTCTAACCCGCTCTGACCTGCTCTAACCCGCTCTAACCCGCTCTGACCCGCTCTGACCCGCTCTGACCCGCTCTGACCTGCTCTGACCTGCTCTGACCCGCTCTGACCCGTTCTGACCCGCTCTGACCCGCTCTGACCCGCTCTGACCCGCTCTGACCCGCTCTGACCTGCTCTGACCCGCTCTAACCCGCTCTGACCCGCTCTAACCCGCTCTGACCTGCTCTGACCCGCTCTGACCCGCTCTGACCCGTTCTGACCCGCTCTGACCCGCTCTGACCCGCTCTGACCCGCTCTGACCTGCTCTAACCCGCTCTGACCTGCTCTAACCCGCTCTGACCCGTTCTGACCCGCTCTGACCCGCTCTAACCCGCTCTGACCCGCTCTAACCCGCTCTGACCTGCTCTGACCCGCTCTGACCCGCTCTGACCTGCTCTAACCCGCTCTGACCCGTTCTGACCCGCTCTAACCCGCTCTGACCCGCTCTGACCCGCTCTAACCCGCTCTGACCCGCTCTGACCTGCTCTGACCTGCTCTAACCTGCTCTGACCCGCTCTAACCCGCTCTGACCTGCTCTGACCTGCTCTAACCCGCTCTGACCCGCTCTAACCCGCTCTGACCCGCTCTGACCTGCTCTGACCTGCTCTGACCTGCTCTAACCCGCTCTGACCCGCTCTGACCCGTTCTGACCCGCTCTAACCCGCTCTGACCTGCTCTAACCTGCTCTGACCTGCTCTAACCTGCTCTGACCCGTTCTGACCCGCTCTAACCCGCTCTGACCTGCTCTAACCTGCTCTGACCCGCTCTAACCCGCTCTGACCTGCTCTAACCTGCTCTGACCTGCTCTAACCCGCTCTGACCTGCTCTAACCTGCTCTGACCCGCTCTAACCCGCTCTGACCTGCTCTAACCTGCTCTAACCTGCTCTGACCCGCTCTAACCCGCTCTGACCTGCTCTAACCTGCTCTAACCCGCTCTGACCTGCTCTAACCTGCTCTGACCCGCTCTAACCCGCTCTGACCTGCTCTAACCCGCTCTGACCTGCTCTAACCTGCTCTGACCCGTTCTGACCCGCTCTAACCCGCTCTGACCTGCTCTAACCTGCTCTGACCTGCTCTGACCTGCTCTGACCCGCTCGACCACAGCACTTCTCACCTTAATGACGATCATGTCAATCACACGAGGGTCTGTCACGTGTTTGTTTTTGTCGAAGAGCTCTCTCACTTTGTCTCTTCCTTGGCGCGTTGTAATATCCAACTGAAACGTGGCCACTGCAAGTACAGTAACAGCATCAAGTCATTAAAAGTGACAATATAAAGCTTTTCACGTTTTTCTAAGATGTAAGAACTTGTCCAGCAGAAAACAACACAACGTACAAATTCAGGCTTTCAGTGTAGGAGAGTTGAAATAGACTAAACTTTCAAAAAAAAAGAGAGTAGGTTTCTTTTGATACCACAATAAACAGCCTTTTTGGCACCGGCGAGCCTCTGGTGCAGACACGACCTTGACTGTAACAAACGCTTAGGGCCAAAGGGGCCCCGTGTACCTGTGTTGGGGACCTCCCGGTACCAGGCCCGGTACAGCTCACGAACCCTGCGCTTGGCCTCGTCCAGGTCTCGACTAAAAATCGGCCTGACAACTTTCGCAGCCGCTGCTGTTCGGGTCGCCGCTGTCGTCGCCATCGCTGCCACTACACAAGCGCTTCCTGTTTACAGCGGAAGTAGACTCGCTGAACAGCGTCACCTGGTGGTCCGGAGGGTTTAAAGGTCACAAACGCGCACTACACTGACTCCGTGCGAGCACATTCAAAATGCAATAACGAAATGATCGATTTCACAATGACAAGAATGCTGGAGGGATAACTCTGGAGTGTGTGGACTGTAAGGCGCTACGGAGAGGAATGGAGCGCATGAGACGAGATAAAGCACTCTATTATGCAACACGCCCTCCACTGGACAGTCCACGAACTACAACTGCAGGTAAAGGTGTAATAAGCAAACTTCGATCAAAAACTACAGGGCCGTTTGTGCACATATGTATTATTTTGTATAATGTTCCACTGGCATTTGTTCATCCAGACTTTACCACAGAGACAATCTATTCACGTGAGTCTCTAATTGGAGTCCATCTATAGTGCTTGCTTTAGGTCTGTGTGGAAGTTTGTAGATCAAGCCCTCTTTTGATAAGGTAAAAAAACACAAAAGTAATCCTTGTAACTTTTCTTTAATAGACTCAAAATACAAATAATTTACAAAGTTGATATAAGGTACATTAGATGTACATTAAATATAAACAATGTTCAAAACACATTTTATTTTATTACAAAACAAAATGTAAAAAATTGGCTCATTTATGCAACCCCCTCAAAAAAACTTTAACATTAAAATATATTTATATTAGCCAGATGATGCTTTGAAATGAAGACACTTAAAATGGGTTTCTTTCATGAAACTTCCTAGAGTTTTTTTTATTTTTTTTATTTAAATACGTTTATCAAAACTCTTGCTTCCTTGAAACTTGTTGTATTTACTATAATTCACCAGTTAATTAAATTATATTACCAATGTAAAGTTGCATACAGCATTAAAAAAAATATGCTTTTTAAAAATAGAACATACTCGGATATCCCTAAAACAAGATGACAGTAGCTCATGTGTAACTATCGGTACATTGACCTGGCTACTTCTGATTGTGGATACTGAAAGATTATTTAACAATTGTTTTACCTAATAATTTAAAATGTCACCCAAATACAAGTTATGAGCCCCAAATCCATTCTGAACTGACCAAAGCAAGTACAAAAGTGCAGTAAACAAAATTGTGAACCAGTGTAAAAAACAAGTCAATGCGACATTTGGCAGGGAGATTAAAAAGTAAGGCACTGTTTAAGCCACAGCGAGCTCAGTGTGCCACGCAGTGAGGCTCTCGGCTTTACTCGTCGTTGTTGTTGTTGTCGTTGTGTTACTTTTAATGGCAGTGGGCAGCCAACTGGAAAGGTGCATTTAGCGCCACCTACTGTAGTTGTACGTCTTCAAAATATGTGTTTTGACTCAAAAAATTAAAAAAATAAAATATTTTTTTTTTTAAATGCAGACAAGGGCATGGGAATACTTTACACCTGCCGCTGCACATTAGTACCACACACAGGCTCTCAGTGGTCAAGGCTGTTGCCCAACCTTTGGCCCTCCTGTAGAGCAGCCATAGCGAGGCGGAGATGCTCCCTCAGGCTCTGGATCTCCCGCTCATTTCGACCCTTCAGTCCGCTTAACTCCTCATGCACTTCCGTGTATCGCTCACATGCCAAGCGTTTCTCCTGCAAAGTCAAACAGAACTGTTAGGTAGCGTTACCTTTAAAAGTAACTTAAGTTATTCCGTTACTCTCATGGCAAACTGTAGTGTTATTTACTGTACTGCATTAGGGTATACATGCATTACTGGGATTTATTTTAGTCTATAGAGAATCCATTACCAATCATTACTTGGAGCTGATAGCTCATTTGTATACGCGAGCAGGAGAACAATGAGCGGGGCGCGGCCTGGAGGTTTTGCACTGCTGTGAGCCCACCGAAGTGTGCACCACATCAGGCTCCCACACAGGACTTTTATAGTTTTTTAATGACAGCGTTTACACATCTTTATCATACAGTATTCATAATAAATATGTAGCCTAAGACTATATCCAAAGTTCACAATTGATTGTAAATTAATTACACAATGAAAAAATATATAGATAAACATTGTGAACGCAACCATTGTTGTGTTGAATCCTCTTATATCACTGTATGTGCAGAGTAAAAACAAGATCCATTACCGTGTTAAGAAACTGAAGTTCATTTCTTAGACAGCTGATCTCCTTATGCAAGTACTCAATCTCCCTTTCCTTTACTCTGAAAAGAACCTAGAAAAAAAATACAACGCATCAAACTGAGCTCTAAACTGCAGTATAGAGTTTTTAATGAAGTTATACCTCGAGTTCACATGAAGTCTTGCTTGTGTCTTCTGAGCCCCGCTGTGTAACACTGGTTTGTGCTCGACTAATCTCCTCAGCTATCTGACTTTTTAACTCCTGAAAAACACACAGCTGTTATAGATCTGGGCTTCCACATGTATGTCAAAAGTACATGTGTTATATATATTTTGAACTTACCTGGTTCTCTTTCCTCAGCTGTTCCATGTCTCTTTCCTTGCGGCTGATTTCTCTTTCTCTCTGAGCATTGTCCTGTTCAGCTCGGTTTAGCTCCAGACACTTCTGTGAGTAGCGCTCTGACAAACCTGCCAACTCTCTCTGCAAGGACTGCGTTTCTGCTCTGAAAAAGTACACATTTACAAATGTTTTAGACATCTACTAAACAACATTATATTTAATTCAATCCATGTTGTTTTTTCCCATGATGCAAAGAATTTTCAAAAATAATTCATTTCAATTTCAATTTCTCTATGGTAGTTTTTAAAACATGAATTAATAAATAAATACAGATAAAAATGCCTAAATTCCTCTGCTTTCTTGATACATGGCTGCACACACATTGTATAACTTGTACTCACTGTAGTTGTGTTGGCAGTGTCTGTGAGTCTGCTCCACTGCTCAGTCTCTTGGCCTTCTCCACCTCTCTCTCCAGCTCCTCTTTCTGGTTCTTTTTCAAAGTCTTTATTACTGAAACAGAAACACAAACCCAAACATAAATGCAAGATGGCACAGACAAACGCAGCTCAGTCAAACACATTTACTTTGCTTGTTTATTTGATATTTTAATGATTGTCACTGTGTTCAGTTACGCGCCCGGGGAGTAACGAGGTAACGCAATGAGCTACTTTATAAAGTAACACTGACCACAAGATCTATAATTCAATTTCAAATCATATTATGCAAATGATAAACCACTAGTTATTAATATATTTGGCAGGATTATTATTTGAAGTTTGATTTGTGTTTTTTGGACTGATCTGTAGCCTCCGTCGTACTCTTTAATAACTCTTTAATATTTGAGGTCCATAAAAGTTCAAACAAAAAGTTTTATTCCAATTTTAATTTTATGAATGCATTTTATTTTGTTCTAAATAAAATGTTGCAAATATTCATATGCGTTTGAAGTAGCCAATGTGTCTATATCAACTACGTTTAATCTTTAATCCTAGAATTCAGCTTAACTTAAAGCCACAGTCACTGTAAGAGTCCTAAGGTGTTTGTTGTGTTTTGTTGGGACCTTGTGCTGTGGCCTGAGTCTCCTCCAGCAAAAGTCTGTCCTTCTCAGACTGCAGCTCTCTCATTTGTCTCTCGTGTTGCCTCTTCAGCTCCTCCAGCGCCTGTCGATGAGCCTGCTCCATGGCTGACAGGCTGCGGCCACAGGGAGCCTCAGGCCCACAGCGTTTCCCCTGCCCTCCCCCACCTTTCCTCCCCCCCTGTAGAGTCTCCAGCTGCTGCTTCAGCGACGCCACCTGAGCAGAAGAGAAGGACATGGGTAAAGCCGACTGACACAACATCAAGATCATCAAAGTTCAAGCCACTTAAGCCACATACGATGAGCAACTTGTGCACGAGCTCAGCCGTAACTGCAAGAGCCATTTCTTTAAGGAACCAATTTTGTTTAGATCTATTTGACAATATTTACCAAGCCTCATGAGCATAGATTTGACACAGAATAAACAATTAAATGTATATATAAATTCTATAAGTAATAATAAAAATCCTTTACACTTGTAATACACTTTACAGGCTTGTTGAAGACAAAGTATTTTCATTCATTATGGAATAATCACTTTCAATTAAGTAATAAAAAGAAAGCAGCGTAACATTTTATAGTTAAGATCATAAGACGTCTACAGCACACATGTGTCACATGTAGCTGGTAATAACTATTGAAAGTGCATCTGGTGAAATAAATAAATATAATACAATCACAACAAACATATTGCTCATGTTATCTATTGGCTTGAGCACTGAATTGCACAGTTGCTAATGATGTGGATCCTCAAGACACTGCAAACCAACAGCACACATTAGAGTTTCAAAACTTAAAGATGAAATCTTTAATTTTTTTAGAATGGAACTACACAACACACAAGAGAAATAAGTAATATTCCTTCATCTCGATAGATGAAGGGTTAATTTGCATTGACTTTTGCAAATTAGAAAATCAACTCCACACACTACCTCCCTCTGCAGCGCCTCATTGGCTGACTGGCTAGAAGACTGTGATCCCGTCGCTTTTAAAGAGCTCATGTCCTTCAGCGGCAGGCGCTCAAACTCTGCCCATTTTCTTTCTATGTCCTCCTCTTTGTGAAGTCTCTGGTTGGCCCCTCCACTAGGGGTCTTTCTGGAAAGCAGTGCTTCCCATTGGCTGCTTGTATTCCTCTCCTCCTGCCACTGGCTGTGCTCTCTGCCCTGGCCCTCGCCAGCTTCTCTCTGATTGGATGGAGGAGGGGCGGAGTAGTTAGGGACAGGTGACAGTTCAACATAGTCGAACCTCCGCTGAGATGAAGGTGTGTGGGATGAATGTTCTGATGACTGACGAGAAAAGCGGACGTGAGTGTTCTCTTTGTCACTGTGGCCGTCTGGCAATCTGTGAAGAGGAAGACATTATGAATGAGGTGATCCCATTAGTATATGGATTAAAGATGGATGACACAACCAAACCTTGTTAAGCCACAGTCATGTGTTAAAATAAATAAAACAGGGCTTCCTGCATCAGGGAGCCGGCTAGAATGGTGCAATTGAATGGTTGAATGTATTTTTGGCAGCTAATGTCGACAAGTGTACGAAACATATCAAAGTTAAAAGGCGCAATGGACGATTTTTCGGCGATTTGAGAACGCAGGCGGAAGTGCGCATGCGCGCTCCCCCGTGCGGACTGATACAACACACACGTGCGTTTGTTTATTAGCGCAACGGAGCTCATCGCATCTCTTGTCCCCCGTAGATTTCTGTCCACTTCTGTGTCAGCTCGAACTGTCTTTCTCCGTCTTCATTTTGCCCCGTACACTGAGGGAACTATATTATGATAGATCCATGCGCTTAGGCACGCAGAAGCAGGTGAGCGATAGGTGCGTTTTATGATTGATACGTGGCAGGACTAATGATTTATCCACGCCACGAGGAAATATGATAACAAATTTGCTGAAAAAAATCGCCCATACCACCTTTAACATTTACCTAATACACAACCGCTTCTTAATGCAAATGCAAAATCATGCTTGTTTGTGTTGGAAGTAAGAGGCAATAATCAATGTAGTAATAATAAACACAATTCTTTTTTCAAACAGAAAGTAAAAGCCTATATTCAATCAATCAAACTGTTCATCATCTGGGCAGTGATCTGAAGCGAAACGCTAAAATGTCCAAATTACAACAGACTGAACAAGGCTATGAATCATAACAAATACCCAAAACATTGGCTAGCGGTAATTTTATTCCTTTATCCATAACTAAATATGCATTTCCTTTTTTCCTAAGCATGTATGTATGTAAATACCATCTTCAATTTGATGACATCATCACCGTTACAACCAGTTGTTGTTTTGCCAATACAAACTCGAAACAAACAAACAAAGTCATCTAAAGTAAGCGGGCCATGCATCCTCATAACCATAACACACAACATCATATTCATGTAAATGTACTTTGGTTGATCGACTCCAGGAAGAATAGCGGTGCTTTCAGAGCTAATGCAGATTGAAATAAATACAAAAACATAAACAAAACATAGTAATGCTTTACAGTTAAGACTTCCATGAGAGCGTTCATGAGAACACCAGCCAGTGCCAAAACAAGATGCCAATGTTCAAACAGGGCTTTGTTGAATACAAACTCTCCACCAACAAATCCATGACTCATGGGTCATGTCCTCGATGTCCCAATGGAAGAACGTTTCCATGACCTTCTAGTGAACAACTGGATCTCACTGTTCAAAATATCAACTTTGAGACCATCAAGCGATTACATTTCTAATTGGGTTGCTTGTTAAGCTTATGTCTGTCCTCAAATATGAGAGAATTAAATACATTGTCCATATTCTAATTATGCCATCAGTAGTAATCCATAATGTCTTATACTGGCCATTGACAACTTGTCAAATCTCATCAGACCTCAGAAGGTTAGTGCTTGGATGGGAGTCTGCTGGAATGCCAGGTGCCACAGGGGGGCAGTAGTGCATACTATTGATGTGCCTTTGGGCAAGACACTCCAGTATGCTGGTGTATGAATAAGAGTGTGTTTGTGAGCGTGACTATGGGAATAAGGATGAAAATCATCCCATGGATGCAATCCGCCCTGATGGGAAAGAATCAATCTAAAGGCGATGTGCCCATCCCTGAGACGCCAGTCATGCTGGAAATGTCAAACGAATATGGGAAAGAATGTCTGGATAGTCTCCCAGTGTGGGACAAAATGTGACTCATATCGTCAACATTGTTAAATTGAATGAGTAAAGTAAAGTTAAATTTAAAGTAAGGTTTTGTGATTTCTGTCATGTCATTGTGATTTTAATGCATTTTTTCCTGTTGTTTGAGGCACTTGTGGTAAATAAACTCTGCTCTGTAAATAAACTTGCCTTGTGTATCATGTATGTTCATTAACATGCAAAGTCCTGACCAAATAAACAAATAATAATAAAAACTACATCATCACAAAATATACTATAACACATGGAATTTGAATAGGTTCATGATGAGCATTAAGCTTTACAAAGGAACAATGAAATGATTTAGTACTTACTGTGTGAGGTCTGGAGAGCTACTCGGTCTAACACATTTCTTTAAAACTTCTATCCAATTCCTTCTAATGCCAGCTGTCATGGCCGAAAGTGTGATCACCGCCTCCCGTGTCTAAAATAGATCAGTAGGTTTATGTAAAACACTTGATGAAACTAGACATTGACCAAACCAGTAGGAAAAGAGTGTTTACTCACATGTATCTGAAAACCATAGTTCTTCTCCACATCCAGCTCGGAAACTTTGGTGCATGATTTCAGATCGATCTCTCCATCCAAGTCATCTTTCTGCACACAAAACCTATCAATGCCTCAATGCTTCATTTCCAGTACAATCGTAAAGAGAGGTATGTGAGGTGGCACACCTCTTCTGCAGTGGAGTCTCTGTAATACTTCAGTCCAGCATCAGTCAAAACAAACCAATGCTTCTTCCACTAAAAGCAAAAAAACAAAAGCAGTTAATTCTCTGTACATAAGCTTTTGCACAGGCATAATTTTATGTATTAAATTAAAACTTTCAACTCAACAATGTAATATATATATATCAAGTCATAGAATCAATGTTTGGCTTTTTTTTATCCATTACAAATACCGCACATAGTACTCAGGATTTCTTCCTTGCATAGTAAATGCTTTATAAATAAGGTCAGTAAATATAACTGCAACACATGTATTATTAGGTTTGAATATCTTATTCAAAATAAAAACAATTTAAATTTTAAATTAAACACAACGTTTTAAGTACAAAGAGAATGCTTCTGATACACAACCTGAAAACCACAGAAATTCTGTGGCAAGTGAGATTTGAAGTTGATCAAACATTCAAATACCAGTATATGTTTTCAGACAGGAGACAGTTTCACATTTCAGATGATTGTCACTCTATATTTTACCTCTCCACTGTTGTCCTGTTTCGACATCCATCCCTTTTTGAAGTTCAGTAGGTCAGGCTGACAGAGAAAAGAGAGAAAACAGTGTTTCAGTTTCATGACCTTCATTTGAGGTTTCACCTCAAACCTACTGTATTTAAAAAAGAAGAATCTCTGAACAAAACAAGTAGAGACAAAAACAAAGTGTGGAAATAACAGGGAACAATAACTGTGTACGCTATAGTCAAATACATATTATGGTTAAACATTGAAAGAGAAGAACACTACTGTGTTTAGGAGAATGCCCAGAAGAGAAATATACAAAACATGCTTACAAACCACTATCAGATAAGATCCCAAATAAAGATTAGGCAACCCTTTCCATGTACATTCCACACGTGCTTTTGTGTCCTACAAAGGCACGTAGCACTTTTTCACCACTGAATATTAGGTCGCTGTCCAAAGGCTCACACTGTCCTGCGTGTGTTTTTAGAGCCAACTTTGTTGTGTATTTACTCCACACCTAGGCTTAGTGGTAAGAATGTAACAGGGCAACACCCACATTCATACAATTATTGTGCCTCCTGTGCTAATATTTCTTTTCTTTCCATATCTCTACATCACATCTAGTAATACAAGTATCCTGTAAGCATTCACAAATAAAGTTTGGGCTGTAGCTTAGGATTTTAAAAGGCCCAATTGAGTCAGCCATTGTGCAAAAGTAAATCAGGATGAAGAGTAGTCTTATTATGAATGGGCACAATGCAGAGGAGGAAAGAGGTCAGACTGTCAGACAATCTTCCTGCATCCTACAGCCTAAATATACACGTACTATTGTTTACTCTGGCGGTCATTCAGGGAGGGGGATACATTGATATGTGCTTCATCTCAATAGACTCTCATTATCTATAATACAGATGTGATGACAGGTGACCCACTTCACTCTGGAGGCCAACTTTACAAGCAAACACCAGCAACGTGTCACATCCGACTGTAACATTTGACACATGCAGTGGCCCTGGTGACTGACAGTGTCACTGAAGCACCTGGAGAACATGCAGCATTAAGAACACAGCACAGGGTGAACACTAGTCTCCTCATCACAACCACAGGCACCAAAGAATGATCAGAAATGAAGTGGAAAAAACAAACACAACAACATCAGGAAAACCATGCAGCTATCCAGTGCGACTCACCGTCATGATAACAGGATCCGCGGAGGGCACGACACACACACGACACGTTACTCAAAGCAGTGAATAAAGCAGCTCAAACGGTCAGAATTTCACTCGTATCGTGATGAGTTTCAGCGCTAAGTAGATAAAAGCCCGCCATTCATCTCCATTTTACGTTTCTCAAGATCCGCCAGCAACTTTCGAGTTTCAAGGGACCAGATCGTACCATCGGGTCTTAAAACATCTTCAAACCAACGGCGTTTTTTGTTGTTGAAAAAGTTAAAACGGATTGAAAGGGTATTTACGAGTTAGATACAGTTAATTTGAGCCGTTTGTGTCGCTGATCGGCGCCTTCACTGCAACTTCCTCCTGGGCGGATCCGCGAAGATCGTTGGTGAAAACAAGCCTCGGCTCAGAAACCCTGTCGCCTTGTGTCGCTGTGACAGACTCGCACAAGGCTTCATGTGGTCTAACAGTAGACTTAACACCGGAGGGGACTTGACACAGAAGGGGACTTGACACAGGAGGGGACTTGACACAGGAGGGGACTTGACACAGAAGAAACCCCCTCAATTCCTACAAAATCTACCTTACTCGGGAAAATGCATGAGTGAGAAGAAGTCTCACTCTGCGCAAATAAAGCCTACGTCTTATTTTGGATTTAAAGCTAATATTTAAAGTTTTTTTTTTTTTTTTTTTGCTTCCATCAGACAGCTACAGGCCAATTTATGGACAGAATCACAGATGAACTGTCAAGTGGCATATTTCCCCTCAAATAGCTTATTTTGGTAACTATTGGTTTCACATAAGGAATTTCCACACATGCCCCAGCAGACCAAATTGGACAAAGCTCAGTCAAGACTCATGAAATGCCTCAAGGGTGTAAGTGCAACACAGGCACTCATTGCATGGTGTATGTGGATGTAGGCAACAAGGTATTCAAGAGTGAACATAAATTGTTAATGAGCAAAAATGTCACATAAATACAAGGCCAATTTTCTCTCTTTATTTAGCCTAAATCATAAAGTTGTTCCGATCAAAGTCTAGGAGGAAAACACAATAGTTAACAAAACAGGAGCACAAGGCCTGAATCATTCGAATGCAATGCAGAAATGCCAACACATACCTGCATTTGTTCTGACCTGTGCTGGCTGCTTTTCCAAGTGCCCTCGTCTGTGGTTGGACTGCCAGACCTCTGAAAATGAACAGATGGAGGTCTTTTGAGATAATCAATATCTAGCCAAGCGAACAGGAAGTAACACCCTGTTTTTATGAGAATCTGACCAAACATTCCTGCATAAGACAGCCTGTTATTGTGTGCAAAAGCCTAGTGCCCTTGTTTGAAATGTGTACAATAGATAAAAGAAAATGGTAGGCCTGCCAAAATAAATCTGAAGACAAAATAAGTTCATAAGAAACTATTATATACATTTAAAGACACATTTAGGTCATAACAAAGGTTTGTCTAGAAGAACCTACATGTAACGAGGTGGTGGAGTGGGCTCTGGATAGATAGCCTCCGCCCCCATATGGCCAATCTGTGTCCGCTGTGTCGTCCCAGTCTTTGGATGGCTGCTTGCTCACTGAATGGCTAAAAAGGCAAAACAAAGACGGTAATATTTTTCACAAGTATTGTTAATTATGAAGCTCACCTTGCTGGTTTGAAAAGCTGGGTATGTGTCCGTTCAGATTGACCTGGCCCCTCCCTCGGCTGAACTTTTTTGACTTTTGGCAGATCAGCTATGATGGCATATTCTTCTCTGTTGTTGCGTCCTTTAGAGTCCACAGACAGTTGGCCAGACTCAGAGGACTCCATAGAGCTCTGGGAGGAGGTGTGCCTCCGCAGATCCGCCTGTGGAGGAGAGGGGCTCCATGCTCGACTCGACCGCTTGTCAATTGGAGAAGGGTGATGGTCCTCATTACTGCGTCTGCTGCCCACAGATTTGACACTTGTTTGACCTGTGTTTTTGTGCGTTTCAGTAGTAACATAGGAGACTCTGCTCCCAGCGGTGGCTCGTCTAGAGGGTGAAGCAGTTTGAGATGAAGAGCTGTGATTTGAGTGTGTAGATTCTCTCCAAGAGCGCGATGAGTGATTCGTTTCATATTTTGCTTCAGTTTCTTTTCTTTGACTTCTTTGATTGAAGTCTCCATTTGTGGCATTTCGAAGGACTGAGTATCCTGGAGGTTCTTTGAGGCCTCTCTGTGGGGGAGAGTGGCTGCGCATGATACCTTCAGCTGTCCTTAGAGAACGTGGTTCAGGAGGAGAACTCCTTCTAGAGGGTGAGGTACTGTGACTTAAGTTTTTGTCCGAAACGCTACCATCAATCTTTCGGAGCAGAGACTGAGAGGAACCTTCAAAGTTTCTCCTCACCGGGGAGGAGTTAAGGCTTTCACCTTGGCTGTAAAGTGACCCACTGGTGTCTGTCCTCTGAAGCTGACGAGAACTTCCAAACTCCCTTCTTCCAGGAGAAGAACTTTGACTTTCGTGACCTCGACCGTGAATTGACCCACTAGTGTCTGTTCTCTGAAGCGTACGAGAACTTCCAAACCCTCTTCTTCCAGGAGAAGAACTTCGGCTGTCGTGACCTTGGCTGTACACTGACCCACTAGTGTCTGTTCTCTGAAGCGTACGAGAACTTCCAAACCCTCTTCTTCCAGGAGAAGAACTTCGGCTGTCGTGACCTTGGCTGTACACTGACCCACTAGTGTCTGTTCTCTGAAGCGTACGAGAACTTTCAAAACCCCTTCTTCCAGGGGAAGAACTTTGACTTTCGTGACCTCGACCGTGAATTGACCCACTAGTGTCTGTTCTCTGAAGCTGACGAGAACTTTCAAAACCCCTTCTTCCAGGAGAAGAACTTCGGCTTTCCTGACCTAGACTGTACATTGAACCACTGGTGTCTGTTCTTCGAAGCTGGCTTGAACTATTGAAGCCCCGTCTTCCAGGGGAAGAACTTCGACTCTCATGGCCTCTGAGACATTTCTCAGTGTCACTCTTGCGCAGTACAGATTTACTTGGCATTTCGAAACCTTTAGACATAGGAGACAAAGAGGGGCCTTCATCTTCATCTTCATTTGTACCATAGTTACTGATCTGATCACGAATCAGAGCTTGGCTTTCAATATCATAGCCTTCTCTGACGGGAGAGCCACAGCGCCCAGTGTGACCACGTCCATTTAGAGACCAAATAGATTCTGATTTACGCAGGACAGAATGACTGGATGTGTCATGAGTCCTTCTAGGCAGTGAAGCGCTGCGTATGTTTCTAGCACTATCAGCTGATCTCTGGGCTGGAGCTGAGGCATGGACTTCTCTGCCCAGTGCATATGATGTGCTGCTGTTAACTTCTGTCTGTCTCGCACGCATTTGGCCTGTAGGGTTATAGTCACCCCTTGTTGGAGAAGAATTTCTACTGGGTTTCACACGTCCATTTGCAAACCCATTGCCCTCAGATTTCCGCAAGGCATTTCTGAAATCTGAAACTGTGTTTGATTGTGTTTTCACAGAAGATTTCAGGTTTCTTGGCATTGTTCCATAGTCACTTCTTCGTGCAGAAGCACTTTGCAGAGAGCTTTTAGATACCATCTCTGTCCCTCTAGCCCTGCCTCCTCCATCAAAGTTGTGTCTGTTGAGGGAAGTTGTGGATTCACTGCGTCTGAATGCTAAACTGTTACGCATCGGTGGTGGAGACTGTGACTGAAGAGCGGAGGCTTGCCTTGACGGTTGATATGAATTTATTTGAGTTGGGCTCCTTCTTCCATATGAACTATTGGCCCCTTTCCGCCCGGTGGAGGCCAGAGATTCTGCAATTTTAAAGGGTGTGGGACTAGGTGATCGTGGGCCAACTTGTGCTTCAACTTCGACAGCTAATTCATAAGGGTCAGGTGGAATCATTTCGACTAGTTCCTCCTCAATCACAGGATCCGGTATGAGCCGATCCGATGCAACGCCAAGATTGGGGTTTCTAAATGGAACTGCATCTTTAGGTTCTACATTCCTGAGATTGAAGACAGGGTGCCCTTTCTCAATATGGCGGTAAGCACTGGGTGGGCTTTTGTCACTTATGGAGCTGGTGCCTGAGGCCCGTCCCAAGGAGAAGTAGCCACTTTCTCGTTTTCCTTTATCTTCTTTTAAGCCTGGAAAAAGATGGAAACCAGGAAGTGTGACACAAAAGTTCAAGTACTACTACTTCTTGACTAACTGTGGTTTCCTGACACAAACCCACCTATATATAGAGTTACCAATAATTGCCTTGGGACACCTCAGCTGGTAACATCAAACAGTAAAGTAAAGTAATGAACACCTTTAGCTGTAACTGAATACGGACTGTGCTTATAGCAGTAATTCATCAGCTTCAAGGGCTTAAATTTGTTAGTTGAAAAATAGCGTACTTTAGTTTTAAATGTAATAAATGAAACCACCTGAATGCCGACTGAATGCATCTCTACTACGGGCTTCGTCCATCCATGCTTGAGGGTTTGGGCGGTGGGGCGGAGGGTCAAGCCGGGTCATGGCGAAGTGAGTGGAATGGCGTTGGACGAGTAGGTATTCGTCTTCAGTGCTGATGGAACTGCTGAATTCCTGGTCACGAGAACTGTGTGAAGGAACAGGTACAAAATATAACAGAAAGTTGACACTCTGACACTGAAAAGAACCACATTTAAATACCCATCAGATTGACTTTTGGTTCACATTAAATAATACATTTCTCCACCAATGAGCAAAAACGTTGTAAACAATGCACACAATAACTGATTACCAACAGAAATCAATCATTTTCAATAAATGTGCTCAATTAAATCAAAATGTAGCATTGTATTGCCGTTATATGCCCCATTGCATAAGACATTGGGTCACTCAGTACACATTTGGTTGGGATTTAGACTTGAAGATGTCCTACCTGACGGTGCTGCAGTCGTCGTCTCCTTCACAGATGTAGAGTGCACAGTCGGGGCTCAAGATGCACAAGGAGCTCTCCCTATAACCTGTCCGCTCTCCACCGACATCACAATAACTACTCACTGCAGAGTCCAATTCTTCCTAGAACATCACATCAGAATTAGTGCATACTATTGGATTTAGAAAGGCATACATTTGTATACCAGATTATGAAGTGTTTGAAGTATGTCATGTCCCTTGAGTTTTGATGCTGAGCTCAAAAGTGTCTGTCCCCTCTGTCCTCTCGAGCACATACTCAGGCTGCTGTTCGATTAGGGTTACACCTCTGTAATCTGATCTTGTTAGTGGCTTTCCTCATTAACATTTCATTGCTGTATTCTCACCTCCAAACCATTTTATTATCAAGAGGACGTACTGTAAACATTGAAATAGATCTTAAGGAAAAAAAAACGAGATTCCTCTTGTGAACGTCCCTACAAAGAACAAACAATGCTCACATACTGTGACAGCACTCAATCCAGTTATGCAGTGGTTGGATGATGAAATGCAAGGCACTTTTGAAATTATACTGACACATGGCAGTCCTTAGAGTACATCACTCTTGTAATATTAAACCCAAGTGATTCCCAAGAGAGGAGTAAGTGATACAATGTTGTAAATTTCACAGCTACCACCCTGTCCATGTCACTTTGGATTCTCAGTTCATGACCGTTTTACAATTTACACACAGACACAAGGAATAATACCTTTTAAAATAAATAATTCCACAAAACATCCTTTATCATAAAACTGTAGCATCTCGATAATACAATATTTCACTCAATCCTCGAGTCTACCTGGTCTCTATTCTTAGCTCCGTTTCAGGTAAGAAAGAGGTCTTACCTTACTGCTGGTGTCCTTTTCCTCTGCCTGGGATTGGATTGGTGTTAACAACACTCCTTTGCTCTGTCCAATACAATTTCCAATCCCATTTTCCGTTTTGTGGCTAATGTCGGCCTTATTCCCAGCTCTTGTTTCTAAAGTGGGCTTCTGTTCTGGTGCGACCTCAGTGCTTTCCCCTGCCCCGGAGTGAAGGTGCCTCTGCCGCAGACAGTCGTGGCAGCGGGAGGGGTCGAAGATGTTTGGCTGGAACTTGGGGCACACGGGTTCATCAGGAGAGGTGGGCATAATGAGTCTGCTTCACTCATTCAAACTGAGAAGGGCAAGCTTCAACAAAAAATACAATATAAAACCTATTACATCAAATCAACACCTGTTATTTGTTTACAACTTGCTTTTATTTTGATCCCGCGGGAGAGAAGTGCATAATAGATTAGATTTTGAGACCATATTGACATGTCTTGTGTATTAACTGTGTGTAATGCAGAGCTGCAAGTGAGGTGATAACTAATTACATTGAAGGATGGTGTAACACAATCCTTCAGAGCACTACATTGTGTCATGTCAGACTACAAACCGCAAGGCACATGCTATGTAATTTGACAACTTCAGAGCATTGTCTATATAGAATTTACCAGAAAAGTGACAATTGGAGAAAACACATTCACTTGGGTGGTATTAAGAAAGACAAAAATCTAACTAGCATTACCTGACAGTAGTAGCGTCCTTCTGACTCAGCTCAACTGCAAAGAGGAACTGCCCCTCAGACCCCCATCAGACACACTCCTCATCTCCATGCTCTCCATCCACTTGCTCTACCAAACTCCAAAATCCACCCCATTGGCTGGTCGAACAATAAGTGAAACTGAGGTATCAGCTGTAGCCATACCGGCTCTCAGTTTACCATGCAGAAGCCAACATGCAAATACAGACTTTGATCCAAAATGGAGCTTGTGACTAGGCTGTTCTTCGAGTAAGAACCTGTATTAAATATCATGGGCTTTAGAAAGCGAAATGAAACGCTCATGTTGGGGACAGATGGCACTCGCTGGCTCAGGTGGACGTAAATAAATAAACACTGAGGTGGGAGGGGGCCACATACATTAAAACAAACTTAAAGTTTAAAGCTAACTCAGAAGAAGAATTCACAAGTACATAGTTTCATTCAGCACTGACAGGTAACAAAGATGATACGATACAAACTGAAACGACTGACAGTAATAAGAAATTAAAGCAAAAATGTCAACAAGATTTATTTGTAAATGATTTGTTTAATATTGACCATTAGTTTTATCAAATATATTACAAAGGCAAAAGTATGTGGTTAAAACATAAAATAATAATAACATTTCCCAGTCCCAGTCTGTTGTCCCGTGTCTACATTTTGAAAGTCTCATTCCTCCCAGTACGTCTGCGTCTTTCTCTCTTAGTGGTTCTTCCACCTTTGGACTTACTTTCCGTTTCATATACTTTTTTGTCTGCTGTTCGGCCTTTGTGCTTTTTATTTGTGTGTGTTTTATTTTTCGATCGCTTGACGGTAAATGTGTTCAGTGAAGCAGTTAAGGAACGGATCCTGAAAGAGAATCCAAACACAAAGAAAATGCTTGATATGGTATGAGATTTTGTGTAATATATATATATATATATATATATATATATATATATATATATATGCAAATAATTTGTGAAATAAACTTACTTTTTGTTGAGAAAAGGGTTCCCAGCTTTTTTTGGCATGGCAGTTTTCTTTTCCGCCTCTTCAGTTTTAGTTTCTTCTTTATCATTTTCTCCAATGACCTGTGAGTAAAGTCTGTTTACTTTTATACAAAACATAGCTTTTTGTGCATGCCACAGAAAACTGACATTTACCTGGTCGGATACAGGGCCCAGCAGGTGGGACCCCGTCAGGTCAAGATCACAGATCGTTGTCACGGTAACAGTGTGATTGGGATGATCATACTGAATAGACTCAGTAGTTGCCGTTATAGCATCCTCCAATTCATCTTTGTCATCACCTTCATCTGACAAGGGAAATAATAGTGGTAAGACTGATTTAGTTATTTAGTTGTATTAGTGGCCTTCCGTATGGGAGGGATAAAAAACTAAACGAAAGTAAATTTAGTAAATACTGTTTGCATAGAGGCAATTACGTTTTTCTGCTACAGCAAAACAGTAGTTATTTAGGTTAGATCCTTTTTCCTGTCCCCCAGGACATAAAATAACAAAGCAACACTTAAACCATAGTCCATGATATTAATTTAATAGACTGAGGTACAAACAAATGTTTATGCCAGTTGCTTTTAAATGAGGGGATTCTCCTTCTAAACTGCATGAGCTCAGTCTACAAAGATGGACAGTGGGAAGGTCAGATTGGACACACCCATGATCTTACCAGAAAGGTCTGACTATTCCACAGTCAGCTGAACTATGGATTTGTAATGCACCCTGCCTAAGGCCCAAAGTCACTTGGATAGGCTCCAGTCAACCCCCAACGGGAAAACCGGTAGAAAATGAATGAATGAATGAATGAAAGAATGAATGTAAAAGCACTGTTTATAATACATTTTGATTGATTGCTAATGTATAATCTAAATAACTGAATAATATTCTACATCCTTACACCTGAATTTATCTAAGGATTGCTAAACAAGCCACTGCCACGACGAGGGTTAGTTCTCCAGTGCAAGTTGTTAGTAATACAGCAGATATCACATCTGGACCTGGTCCACCAACTTTGTTTCTAGGGATGTTCTTAAACACTCTGATAATCTACCAAAATCAATAACAATCCAGTGAGAAACATCACAAGACATTTGATTAATAACATTAAAATAATGCCCCTACTGTCACAACCAGTCAGCAATAGTAAATAATAGAGTCAAGTGTAGTAGACACAGACTTTGTTAGTGAGATGCGTTTCATTAAAGGCATAGTCTTTTCAATAATGTAGGCTATCTACATGAATTTACAATTATATTATTAAATTTAATGAATACAATATATATATATATATATATATATATATATATATATATATGGCATCAACATACCGAGAGCTTCTTTTCTTTCTTTCAACAGCTTCAAGTATTCTTTATGCCTCTAAAAAGTAAAATAAATAAATACAAATAAATTAGGTTTACAGTTTAATCAATCAATAAATGCACACAAATATATCTTGATGTTCTTACTCCTTCTCGGACTTTGATTTGTTCCTCTTTAATTTTCTTCTTTATTTCTTCCACTGCTGCCTTCCTTCTCTCCACTTTCCTCTTGTGGAAACCTGTGAGATAATCCCTGTCAAAACAAGCAAACAAAAACACAGGCAAATAAAGTACACGTACTAAAAGGATCGCTTTTATCTTATCATAATACTAGCGGTACCTTAGCTAGCTAACAAGTATGGATTAGGACGTTAAACATTGTTGTAAAGACTCAGAACTTACTGTCGATTCTTTTCGTCAAACGTAATGATGCATTTGTTTTCTCTCTTTTTTGATCGTGGCTTGAATTTTGTATTTTTAGTGATATTATTATTATTATTATGTGTCCGTTTCATTTTCACACGTGAGTTCAGTTCAAGTTATCCTGGTTTCCGGTTTGTGGGCTTCGTCAGACTTTCCGAGTGAAAGCGAGGCAAGGAACAAAGGTTCCGATATAAAATGTGTGAATTCTGTTTCTTCTACGAGAGGAACATTCAACCTCTGTGACGAGAACATACATTTCTTAAAACTTTCATACAATTTAAATTAATTCGTTTAATTTAATGTCTCCTGGATAGTCATATGTGAGTACCATTAAAAAAAAATCTAAATTCAAATGATGATGTTACAGACAGTCGGAAGAGAGAGAGATGGGAATGCACGAAAGATGATTGAAAAATAATAATAAACTGATTCCGAATAGACAGAACTAGTGGCATTTGAGTTTAGCTGCGCAAGTTGTCCAATGAGAGCTTAGTAGAGAGCTTAGTACAGGCCAATAGTTCTTGCTTTTAACGCGTCTACTGTTCTACAATGAAATATTCATCCAACATAAAAAAAGAGATTCACTCATTAAGTGTACAGTTTTGGTGGGATAATCTGAGAATGTTTAATAATAAACATAATAACAACAGTAATAATGACAACAACGATAATGAAATAAAAACACACACGGATTTTAAGGGCTTCACAGGGACATTAAATTAACAAGAATACAAAACTGCAGTGATGAAAGACATATAGACCCAAATGAAAAGCAAAATAGACAATATTCTTCAGAACACGCCACCGTTATTTTAAATGCAGTAAAACATTATAAAATATTTTCTTTATACATATTATCAAGGCAATTTCAGCTCAAGAGCAACATCAATTTACACTAAAGTCTGAATTATGAAGTAATCCATTTCCATCCGTGTTCATATCAACCCTAAGGATGTTGGCTGCGGCGCATGACATCTCAGCTGATGCCTCACACAGCTTTTTATTACCGACATGTTTTATCTCAGCAGTAAATCAAGTCATCCTGTTTATCTTCAGACCTTTTTGAATATATACACCATTTACACAATCATGGAAGTTTGAAAAGATGAAATTAAAGTTTAAATAATCTGTTCCAATGTACTCCCGGATATCCCGTTATAATCCTATCAGTCCTTTCTGATAACACAGTTTACAAATATCTTGGCTGTGCTGTTTTCTAACCTATAAAACAGAATATGCGCTGACAATTCATTATCCTAAAGCTGCACTAAAATAAAGTGTCACAAGTCTAATTTATCTTTTTGGGACATACAATATGGGTGTAATGGTACATATCCAATTTTGCTCCTTAGCAAAATGCTGGCTTTGTACAGTATGAGGTAGAAAAGAAGAGTCACCACTCAGCACTGTACAAAAGAAGCAAATGTTGCAGCCCTAGTGACCATGTTTGACCGATCGAACATGTTTCAAATCCCTTTGTGAAGCCTGCAAATAAACTGAGACACTACTGCGGAACTAGCATTGGGGAATGCCAATAATGATTGTACAGCTTGGTTTTCTATTGCTAATCAAACACTGTTAAAATTGTGTTTTGACCTGCCTGGTATGCGCAAATATGCTACCATTTACAAACAGTAGATGGAGCTATGGTCTAGCTCTATTATCACTTTTAGATTGTTTATAAAAGGGAGTCAAATAGACAGAGGCTCATACAGTTCTGTAAAGAATATTCACAGGACGTATAGTAATGGTCAGAGGTTGGTCATTGTTGTTTTGGGATGCATTCATGAAGCGGCAATAGTAGTCCCCCCACTGAGGCGCAGCAGGATTTGCTGACAGTCCTGAAGAGAACGCCTATCTCCCACTCTTTCCAGGGTGCGCTTGGCCTCAGCCAGCAGGCGAGTCCGGTGCCCAGGTGGGGTTAAAAGGGGCATGGGAAGGTGGCGGCAGGCCAGTAGGATGGCATGGGCCCTCTCCCTCTCTCCCAGGATACCCTCACCTGAGAAAACAGATGAGAGTTTTACAAAAACAGATAAGATAAGCTATTCCTTTATTGTCCCACATGGGGAAATTTCATTGGTGCAACGCAGGTAGATACAGAGGTAGATACAGAAGAACAGATCACTTATAGGAAGTCTGAAAAACACTTTCAGTAGAAGATCTCCTATAAATAAATAAAAACTCCCATAGACAAATAAATACATAAATACCATTGCATGTGATCCCGACAGTAATTGCACATGAATATGTGTCACGACAGCACATAGATTGCACATGAATTTCACAGTAATTGCACATGAATTTCACAGTAATTGCACATACGACAGAATTGCACATCAGTATTAGGTTAGGTCAGTATTGCGCCGGGATAACGTGACGATCTCCGGGTAAGACGACAGTTGTCCGCAGTTTCATGAGTTCCTCCTTTGTGGAAACGCGGTACGGCGCCGGCCGGGGGGCGGGGCCGGAGCCGGGGGGCGGGGCCGGAGCCGGGGGGCGGGGCCGGAGCCGGGGGACTCAGAGCCAAGACACATCGCCACGACACGACGAAAACACTCAATCCAGCCGAATAAAGTCAAAACAAGTTCATTTAAAGCGATTCCAGTGCGTGTCCCGATCGTTGGTGAAGTTCCTCTTTCATATACACGTGTATATAAACGTGTACCGACGACACGCCGTACTTTAGCGCGGCCGGAGGGCGCGGGGGGGGGGGCTGGTGGGCTCGCTCGGAGCTAGCTCACGTCACAACAACACAATGACCGCAACGAAAAACGCTCAAATCCAGCCGAAAAAAGTCAAAAACAGTTGAATTAAAAAACTATTCCAGCGCGTGTCCCTATCGTACAGTAAAATAGAAAAAATATACTAACTATATTTACAAAATATAGGAGATAAAGCACAATAAGTGTGAGAAAGAAGAGAGAGCGTTTACACCGGGCTGCCAGCTCTACCAGCGCCTTATGACGTAAATACTGTATGTTCTACAGTAGAAGTGTGTTTCATTCACAAAGTGTGAGAAAACATTTAACATAAGGGTTATTTTTTCTACTATTGAACTTTTTCCTAAATTAGACAGCATTTGTACATAACCGTCTGCATAATCTTAAGGTACTAAGGGTAAGGCTAATGAAGCTTTTGTGACAAAGGAAGTTCCCTTTTAAAATACCTATATAAAATACATATACATAAAGTACATACATATAAAAGATAAAAAAAAAACAAAACAGTTGTATAGAAATTTGTAATACCACTTGAGTTGCAGTTATTCGTTCTGCGTCGAAGCTTGTGCTCTAGAAGTTGGTGTGTCCGAGTCGGACTGGCTCCAGCCATCAGACGAACTGTTGTCTCATGAAGAAAAACCTGACACAAAAATCTCAATTTTAAATTCATTATGCAACAATCTGTCACATAATTCCTCTCCACACTGGCGATGAAAAAATAACTGAAGGCCTCGATCTGGGATGTTTGAACTTTTTTTTCACAGATATTGAAATATATTCTAAGCTGGGGGCCATAGACCAGGGGTTATCAGAGTTAGTGCATTTTACACAGCTTTACGTAATAATCTTTAGAATGTTTATTTTAGGAACATTCATTTAGGCTGTGCATCCCAATGCAATGTGATGTGGTTAAGGCACAGCACATGTATGCCAGGCTCCTGGTGCATCCTGTGGCTCCTGTGCAAATCCTGACTCCGACTCTTTACAGCCTGTCCTCCCGTCTCTCTAATCCCCCCTTTCCCTCTCATCTGTCCGGGCCAAAAAACCTTAAAAAAAGAAAAAAGTTCTTCCTATTTGGACCAATTTAGCACAAGAGAAGTCAACAAAATAGGTCTGAGGGCCACATCTGGCCCCCGTTCCATAATTTGAACACCCCTGGCCAAGATTGTGTCAAAAAATCCTCACAGAACCTTGAGTCAATATTAATTGTTCAAGGCTTCCGGCCAAGGCACAGCAGGAACCCATAAAGTAATTTCTGCATGTCTAAATATAAATGATGAACACAAACACTTGTGGTATCAGCAGTTGTTACAGATGATGCATTGATAGTTCATAGTTCCATTGAGCCGGTGATCAATGTTTGTACTGCAGGGAATATGTATGCATGTATATGAATAAAACTTAACCTACAGTTGTAACCACAACTAATCATAGATCCAAGGTGCACTAATTAATTAGCATGTGTTACAGTGACCTATATCACAGCGTTAGCTTATACGACATGTGTCAATGTTTTTCTAATTATAATTTAGTTTGACGGCATAGTGCCTGCGGTAAATATTTATTGCAGTTTTACATTAGTCAAGTGGCAGTTTGAGAAGAAAAATTGTAAGCTGAAAATTACAGGAACTAGTGCCAAGTTCCAAAATCTAATCACTCCATCCAATTTACATTCAACTGATACATTTTTCTGACATTTAAACATAATTTAAGAAAATAAGGTACAATTTCAAATTATAAATATTGTGTACTTAATATGGATTTTGGCCCTTGTTTACAGTATATCTGCTATATAGCTAAGAATTATATACTTCACTGAAATGGTCAAACTGGTGGACTTTTCTTTGTTGGTAAAATTTTAAATAAAATTATGTTTACTATGTTTTAGTGTATTCTGACCCATCATATGCACTTTAACATCCATAGAACAAAAGCAAAGTATTTTGACACAGACCTCAATCAATCACAATCAAAATGACCAAAGTAAAGTAACCATGATCAGTTCAAAATGTATGCTTGCATGGCTTTGGTTACCTTGTGCTGAGCTTGTCTATAACACTGAGTGAGCTTTCGGAGTGCACTGAGGTCCTTCTGAAACCCAGGCAGTATAGATGCTGGTCCAGGAGCTGGTTCTCCATTAGTGCTGCCACCGCGCTGCCAAAGACTCGTCCTCAAGGTCAACAGGAGGTCACAGAGAAGAAGCTCCACACCCTTTGGAGGCAGAGGCCAGTGAGTGAAATGCAACATATTTAACATCTCTTGACTAGTGGATCATTCCAATGCAGATTTACAACCCATGCTGAAAACATGATTATCCAACCCACCAGTCCCAGGCAGGAGGTGAAACAGTGGGGTGTCAGTGGGGCGTGCTGACTGGGAAAGCGTCTGTGTTGCACTGCAGGCACATTGCACTCTGCTTCAGAATCATGCAATGCAACTACAATGCACTACAGCCACCTCCTGCCACCCAAACTCCGCCACACTCACATCCCCACAGCTCCATCAGCATGCAAGTAAAAGAACCAGCAGCTTCAAAAGGTCAGTAAACATGCATGATTAAACATCGGAAGAGTTGCAATAGCACAGAAGAGGAGGGAGCGAAAGGGTTGATAATAATACATTGACAAAAGCTATAAATGCTACACCTTGTTTTTGCACCCATATTTCATGAGCTGAACTTAAAGATAGAAAACATTTTTTACATAGACAAAAGACCCATTAATCTCAAATATTGTTGACAAATCTGTCTACGGCTGTGTTAGTGAGCACTTATCCTTTTCCCACCAGGTGTGCAGGACGCTCTGAAATGTTCAGTTTTAATCAAAGCACAATGCCACAGATGTTGCAATTGGCATGCTGACCACAGGAGTGTCCACCAGAGCTATTGCCTGTGCATTGAATGCTCATTTCTCTACCATAAGCCTTCTCTAAAGGCCTTTCAGAGAATTTGGCAGTACATCCAACCGGCCTCAAAACTGCACCAAGTGTGATAACATCAGGCTAGGACCTCCACATCCAGCATGTCAGTCTCCAGATCCTCTGAGACCAGCCACCCGGACAGCTGCAGCAACAATTGGTTTGCCAGACGGCTTGTGTGGCGTTGGGTGAGTGAGCGGTTTGCTGATGAAAAAGTTGTGGATCGAGTGGCCAATGGTAGAGGTGGGGTCATATTATGGACAATGAACACAGGTGCATTTTATAGAGAGATACAGTGATGAGATCCTGAGGCCCATTGTTGTGCCATTCATCCACAACCATCCCCTCATGATGGAGCATGCTAATGCACAGCCCCATTTTGCAAGATTGTGATTCCTGCCAATATCCATCAACTTCGCAAATCAATTGAAGAGGAGTGGATCATCATTCCACAGGCCACCATCAACAACCTGAACGCTATGCAAAGGAGATGTGTTGCACCGCAATGGTGCTCACACCCGATACCAATTGGCTCTCCGACCCCCCAGAACCCCAAAATAGAGCAAAACTGAACATTTCCTAATGCACAAATGTGCAATATTCATGCCGTCTGATCAACATCCGGATACACACCTGTGAGGCGAAGCAAGTGCTCACTAACACAGGTTTAGATAGAGTTGTAAACAATATTTGACAGAAATCGGTCTTTTGTCAATATGGAAAATGTTCTGTATCTTTGAGTTCAGCTCATAAAAAATATATTTTTGTTGAGTGTAAAAGTGTACCTTGTGCAGATAGTTTCCAGACTGAGTCAGAGGCACTGAGATGCTGGAGCGCAGGTAGCTACTGGCCCTGTCGCAGTGAGACAGGCAGGTGACGAGGCCTTCTCCTTTCAGAGGAGCCAGGCTCACCTGAACTGTTTTACAGAGCAACAGCACTGCCTTAGGAAGAGGGTGACTACAATGACAAAGATAATGATGATTGGGATTACAAATAATGCATGGTTTTAAAATCTTTATTAATTTATCCTAATATTCTACAAAGTATGATCTTTTTCTCACATATTTTTTAAGTATAAGTATTTGTGTGTCTTTTGGCTAATGGGCTTTGAGCTTTAACCCTTAAGTCTCAAACTTGACCAGCCTTTGATTGGTTGAGCCCACACCATTGTCTTTGTGCCATTTACCTGCAATTTTCCTGTCGTTGGAGCCTTGTAAACTCAAAAAGCTAGATTAATTCTTCCAGTGGACCCATTTATACTTTGGACTAGTCTATTTTTATGCCATAAATGTATTCATTTGTTAAATAATTAATTTAGGTATTCCAGTACTTGGAGACTAAACTTACTCGAGAGTGTGCAGCGCTCTTGGCATACGCTCAGCTTCAGCCAACAATGATTTTACTGTAACATCGTTACCCTGCAGCCAATGAACTGCTGCCTTTAGGACCAACGCCCACCAGCGACTCACTGGGTCTCCAACTACACAAATGGAGACAAACATGTTGACATCGTACATATGTCTCAGCAACACATTTACATATTTCATTAGGCATTACCTGTAGTGATGGTGTGACTATGGGGAGTGGAGAGAGAAGGAGGCTGTGAGGATGAGTCGTCTGTGCAGCTGTTCAGCAACTGCAGAAACTCAAGGGCACCAGAAAACTCCCTAGAAAAGGATTAAAAAAACAGTGATATGCAGTGATAAAATCAATATAGGTAAACATTTTTAAAAAAATTTTTTACCCTGATTCATTTTTGCGTTTATCTACGTCCAGGTCTGTTTGAGGCTGAATAAGGGTGTGAACCGCTCTCTCCAAAAGCTTTCTGCAGAACCCACGGTGCAACTGGGCAAGAGGATCAGCTGGAATATAGTAATAGAAAAAAGTTAAAAGTTGACAATGAAGAATGATAATGAAGGATAAACTGCATGTGTCAGATGTCCTGCTCTACCTGGGTCCCTCTGAGAAGTGTAGACTCCATCATCGTTATCAGACCTCACCGACCAATCACAGCTCAAAAAGAACTGTTTGCCCAATGGAGTGAAAAGCCAGCGCACCTGGTCAGGTATGGGCTTGGTGTCTGCTTGGTTTGCCACACCCTCAGCACAACTCAAGAGATAACTCTGGGAAAAACAAAAGAAAACATACATTAAAAAGCCATTTTATGGAGTTTAGTTTGTGTTTTACACATCTTCAAAAATATTTTAAATGTTCTCTACATTGTTTAGGCATTTTAAGTTATTTTGGACAGCTTGGAATTCATCTTTTATAACTTAAAATAATGTGCATTTACATTTTAAAATGTACCAGGGTGCCACTAACTGTAAACAATACAATTCACCAATGTGCAACTCACAGGCAGAAAGGAGAGGTGATGACCCAGAACCGTGCGCAGGGCTGTGGCCGCAGTAATATATATCTGAATAAGCTCGGCAGGCACCATCTTGCTTTGGGCGCTCTCACTCAGGTTAACAGCACTGAAAGACAGGGAAAGGGCCCACCAGTGGCTAGGCTGCGGCAACTTTCCTGCAAGACATATAGATGTTAAACCAAATGTGTGGAGTAAATACTGATGTCTCAAGATCATCAGATGTTTTCCTACCTGTAAGCTGCAGTTGGCTCAGTCGTTGGTAAACCAGCGCTGCATCTTTCGCACTTGTTCTTGCCTCATCTCCCTCGTGTCTGCCTCCGACTTGGTGAACCAGCCAGCCCAGGGGAGTGGGGCGATGTATCAAGTAGCGAATAAGATTCCAGGAGAGCGAGCAGGCCAGATCGAGATTCGTGGATGGTAGAGCTCTATTCAAAATGGACAGGCTGGTTTCCAAACTTGCCATGGCTGCTGTGAAATCCCCCTGTAGACAGACAAATCATGACGGACAAAATAATCCTGCGTTTATCAAATCAAATCAAATCAATTTATTTTTGTAAGGCCCAAAATCACAACAACAGTTGCCTCTGAGGGCCACAGGGAGAAATGAATCAACAATGTCTGTGGTTGCGATGGAGTCAGACAATGTCTGTGGTGGCGAGGGACGATATCCCAGGGTCCTCTGTCCTTAGACTCTCCTTCTCGGCCAGGAAAAACTACAAAAAAAACCTCTTTGGGAAAAAAGCGTAGAAACCTGGAGGAGTTTAGTATTCAGTAAAGGCTGACAGCAGAGGCAAATCGCCCGAGCGATTTGATGGTCAAGCTTTAGATGTGAACATTATTTGAAATGCTAAAAATAACCCATGCAGTGAACAGCATGCTTAAATCTGTCAAACACAAATCAAAAATGGGTATAATGAGTTGGTGCTCAAGGACACACAAAATGCCAAGTAGAAGATGTGCTATTATATTTAATACTGTTGCATCAGGATAGAGATGTTGCTATTATTATGTGTAGTTTAACCTTTAACCCTTGTGCTACCCTGTGCGGGTTAAAAATACTTTTACGCATAAAAAACAAACAAAAAAACAATGAAACAGGCAAAACCCCCACAAAAAACAACATTTGTTCATGTTGTGGAGGGAGAGTGGAGGCGTTCTTCCACTAGCATGAGGGCTATAAAGACAAATGATATACAACTTGAAACTCACTCTCTTGAGATGTAAATCAGCTTGTTTGCGATGCCTCCAGAATGACACAGATTTGGGGGAGTGGAGGGGTGTGACAGGCTCCCACAGATAAAGCACTCTGGCACAGCCCCACACGGCCCCCACCCCACTCAGGACCCAGGCAATCACCCACGGCAAAAGGCACCGCACCCAGGACCCTGAACAAAAAAAGGACACATATTTAAAACATTCAATAATGAAAGTGAATTAAAAAAGACATTGTTGCCATGTTTACCAAAGTCTTGTGTGTGACCCGGAAACCAGGAAAGCGTCCTTGATGGCCCGTGGCTCAGAGTGAAACTGTTGGTCGCCGTGGCCTCAGACCCCAGCAGGGAGGGCAGAGGGTTTAGTGACAGGCAGAAGAAGGTCAGGACGCAAAGCAGAAGACGTGAGCCATCCATGACGCCGACTGAAGAGGGAGACCCAGGTTCACTTTTCACCTGATGAAACGCAGTATAACATGAGGAATTAACAGGAATTGAATGAAACAACGAAAGTCAATTATCCAAGCGGTTGTATTACCTGGTCATGTTCCATTAAGGGGCTGTCTGGCTCTGAGTCCACACAGTAAGGGGAGAACTGGGAAGGGGACCCCGAACCTGAATCTGAGGCTGGAGGTGACATAATCACTAATTCCTGTTTGAGCTCCATCTCTTCGGCCAGCGACAGGGGCTCTGGGAAACATAGTTTATGGCTTATTAAAAGTTATGTGTGGTCATGTCCATTATGATCCCAATAATCTGCGTATGAGTTCAAAAAACATTTAATTTTTTTGTCTGTAAGCAATATATGAAGCAAAAAGAGTTATTAAATCTGATCTGTGCGTTTCAAAAGAAATTGAATAAAGTGCGTACCCTCTAAAACATATTCTAACACCATAGAGCAAACTCACTGTTTTTCTGGTTGGCCATCTTAAACGCTGCATTCTCTTGTCGTAGTTTATGGTTGACCTGTTGCAAGTACTTAATGTAATCAATAGCTTTCTTCAGAACTCCAGATTTGTGCATCTGATAAGAGAGCAAAATACATAATTTACTATTAATATGCATGAATTTCCCTTTATGCTGATATTATCACCACCACAAACCTTTGCATCGTTTCCCATGACCAAGTCTCTGAGCTCCACAATCTTGTCATTGATGGAGGATCTATATCTTTTCTCAATGATGTTGTGGGTACTCCTCTTCTCCCCCTCTTTTACCACTCCTCCCTGGATCATACCTCCACTGCTCATGTGGTCCATATTGACTCTGGATATGTTTGTGCACTGTCCCGAGCTGGTTTGAAGCTGCTTTATAGGTAGTTTATCCCCTCCTCCCATCACAACTGGGACTGTGGTCAGGATGTTGCTACTCATCAAAGTCTAAAAGCAAAATAACAGTTATAAATTCAAATCAATTGACCCTATATTTCAAGAGTATCCAGAGTTGTGACTAAATAGTAATTGCACATATTTACCGGCACTTGCAGAGCAGTGTTCTGAATAGGTGTAGTTAAAGTGGTGATGGGGGTCTGCATGGTCGATAGCACTTGAGTCCCATCTGGTTTGAGTGTTGTAAGCACCAGCGAGTCCGTTTTAAGAATCTGGGGCTGCTGTACTAGGACCTAAAAACAAAATAATGACCAATGAAATGGTTGGACGAAAGCAGAAAAGATATATTGCATTTATTGAGCCAAGGTCTTCCACTGAGACTTGTAGCACCTGTTGCATAGGCTGTTGCATAGTGTGGACTGTGGTGGGCGCTGCAGAGAGGGTCTGTATAGTTTGACAGGTCGGGGTGAGGACACGCTGGTGTTGGAAGGTCACTGGCTGAAGTTGTGATGTCATTATGCTCTGTACATGTGGTTGAAGAACTGCAGATGTGAAAGAATTGAACCCTTTTAGAATGGATAAACACAGGGAATATATTGAAACAGACAAATTAGCATTAGACAACACACTAGGGCACAAATCAACAAGATGGGACAAGAAACAAATTGAGAATAGCTCAGGGAGCAGTAGCTCAGTTGAGAGATTTAGGTATTTAGCTACTGATGTTTGGTAGTTTCTCAAAATAAATTCCTGAAAACTGCCATCATAGATATTTCCAAAGATTAAGATTTTTTTGTTTTAAAATATTAATCATTTCAGCTTAATATTTCCAAATTATTGTCACATAACCAGAAGGCTATTTACAATCTTATAATCAGGGCTACAATAAAAAAAATGCAATCACATGTGCGCAAAGGTCAATAAACAATATTTTGAAAGGCATTTTTGTTCTTCTTAATTCATCCAGTGAATGTATCTGTAACTGGAACCAAATTATTTTAGAATGTAGTGCAAATAATATATAGATGATAAAAACACAATAGGCTTAGTTTTCATTATTAATATAATTGCCGGTATATTATAATTGGAATGTCTACATTCAATACATTCAAATGAGATTATAAAATGTGAATATTTTTTTGAAGCTGAACCTAATTTTCAAGTTAAAGTCTCCAATCCTGTAGGTGTAGTGTAGTACTGCTCTAGATAGTTAAATAGGATGTTTTCATACAATATCATCATATCAAGCTGAAGAAACAGGATGAGATTTACATGTTTCTTATGGAGTTCTGTTAAAACCAAATAAAAAGAGTTACTGAAAGCTATTTATATAATATAGTACAGATTATGTCATGTAAGAATATAAGACACAATCGGACCCTTCCCCTCTGTGTGCCTCATGAGGTGGGCACAGCAGCTCGCAGACCAGGCGCTTTGATTAAGGTTTTTTGACTGATACACATGGCCAACGTTAACGAGTGACGAAATAATTCCTTCAGTTAATTTATTGATGTGTTAATGTGACAATAACACGTTACCATGCCCAGCCCTAAATAAAACCTGTCTTTGTCATGCGTCACAGACCTTGAAAGCTCGGTGTAGGGTTTTGGTGGCAGATGACTTGGTTCTGGATGAAGCGGGACTGTCCTCCGTTGGAGGTGATCATGACCGTCTGAGGAGCCTGAGTCTGGATGGGCAGAGCTGTTTGATTGTGTGTTTGGACCAGAGTGTGCATGGGAAAGTTCTGGGTCTGCATGGGAATGCCCTGTGGATGCATCTGCAATTAAGAAGATACAATATGAGCAAAGGCAAACACACAGTATACAACTGCTTTGACACTCAATGACATAATTTCTTAAATAAATGAGTGAAATAAAGTTTTCAAATAATGTGTCTATTCTTTACCTGGATGGTGGGTTGAGCTGTATGTTGAAGCTGGGGTTGTATTTGCTGGATGGTTGGAGGTCTTGGCTGAAGAAGGGGTGGGCTGCGCGTCACCTGCTGCGCTGTTGAGACCACTGTAACAGGTGAGGGGGTCTGGACCGGCGTGAGGGGAGGGGTCAGGGGGACATACTGGGGTGAGAGGATTTGGGCTGAGGCCAGGGGGGTGGGTGAATTCTGGAAGGTTGTGGGAGCAGAGGTATGAGGGGTCTGAATGAGCTGAGGGGTTTGGAGCACAGGTCTTTGGGGGGCAGAAGCTGCCTGCTGTATCTGGTCCTCAAAAATATCAGGAAAATCTCCGGCTTGGTTGTTGACAAACTGCAGCATCTCTGGATGGAAAAAACAACAACAGAAGATCAGTGCGATGAACAAAGCACTGTTTTTGCACTGCACATTCCACCACCAAATGAGTCTGGAGCGCTCTGTCAATTTGCTGGTTGTTCTATATCCCCTCTTTGCACTGCCAATAGCATTGTAAAGTTGTTATATGTGAAATACATATAATTGTAAATTATATATTGTATACCGAATCACCAGGACAAGTTCCTATGTTTGTGAATTTTGTTAATTGACAAATGGCAATAAACCTTATTCTGATTCTGATATAAATAAACAAGCTCATAAATAAACATTAGAAGCCTGATCTCAGACGTTTGATTTTACTGTCAGGAAATAGGTCTAGATAAATTACTAGGCTAACAAATGCATTTGAAGAGTGTTAAGCTTTATTTCACACTATTGCAAAATGGTTTAAGTGCACATTTCACCAAACCAGCAGCAGAGACCAAATAAAGTGCGCAAACTTGCATCTAAAGTTCTTCTTCTCTGTCCTTGAACGACAGAGGTGAAGGTTTGATATGAGCTGACACAGATAAGACTGGTCCTGGTAAAAGACCTGTCCTTGAAACTCTGCAGGACCAGCTACTGTTTGAGCATGAAGCCACTGGCCTTCAACTATTCAACCTTGAAAAACCTCTGAAGAAACGGGAGTGAGGAGAGATAGAGTTCTCCTGATAAGAAATAAAGGCCATGACAATAAATAATGCAATACACCTTTTTAATGATGTAAATAATAGGCAAACTGTTTTAAATGTTTGTGAAACTAGATACTAATTTGAACAAGAAATAAAACTCAATCAGAATGGCAATTTGATTAGGTGCAATTCTCACGTCGACCAGGCTGCATTTTTTTCGGTTCTTTTCTCAAATGCCTCGAGTGGGGAAAACCTTGTACCTTGGTCTTGGAATAAGGCTTGAATTGGAGAAGAATCGTTTTTATGTTTTGTCTTGAGAGAGTTGTTTTTTTTATAATGTTATATTTTACAACTATACATATTAAAGGATTAAAAAACAGTTTAAATGTGGTATTTGAGAATTACAAACACAAATGCCAAGACGTAGAGAATTGAATTTGTTTTTTTTAAAGCAGTGAATTCTGTGGTGTATTACCAATAATAAAGATCGAGTTAGAATTAAACTTGACACATTCAAATGTGTTTCTGTTTTCTATGGTTACAAACATCTGTTGACACTGACAGCCAGTATTCAGTCGACAAGACGGTAAGAATGAGGAAGAATCATTTCAAGAAACCAAACAATGGGGAAATTTGTGGCTTGAGCAACATTGCATTTTCTGCATTGCTCCACATGGTGTGTCATTAAAGTATTACAATTTCAAACTCAATAAAGGAAGATACTTAAAAAACAAAGTTTATGTCTTGCTAAAGCTCATATCATTCTCTTCTGGAAAGGCCAAATTTAGTTCTGATTACGTTTATTTTTTAAATATTAATACTTAAAGGAATGACTTTCGAAATTAGTATTGATTAGTGTCTGATTTTTGAGACTTTTGACCCTACTCCACACAACCCTACTCCACATTAGGCCAGTTTAAATTTCAATTAATGAACAATCTCGTTGTTTTCATTGTAATGGTTTTTAAATATTTTTTGAGCTTATTGATTATATAGTCATTCTATTGTTATTTATTGTTTAATGTGATGTAATCTAGACATATTTGTACATGTTACATTCAAATGTAAACGATCTTGTTCATACCAGTGGCTTAATAATAAAAAAACATTGCATGTCTGTGACAAAAAGAATTTCCCTTTGGAACTGAATAAAAATATCATCCTCAGTGATTTTTCAAGATCAAATACATTGAATAAAATTTAAATCATTTCAATCAAAATGAGAAAAAGAAAGGTTGATTTTCATCTGGTGCCTGGTGGGTTCCAGGCTGCACAATGTACCTCGGCCCCTGTGATACAAGTGCCACATTCAATTTCTCACATCATGCACACAAATCCTCATCGGAGTGAACAGAGCATGCACAGCTTTATGAGGCAGACTATCTACGCCAGAGAAAAGAAAACACACTGTACACCCCAGTGATTGTGTCTACTACAAAGGGCCATTCGAGCAAAAGGGAATGAAGTCCTCAGCTCAGAGCAAAGACAATAGGTTACATAACCTGGGGCCCCTGTAGTCTGCGGACAACGGCTAAAAGACAGCAAGTACAAGAACATGAGTGTCGCCCGGTAGTTGAGGGGTCTACGCTGTAGCATCTTCACTCCCATTTCATGCTACACATTGTCGAACAAAAAAACCTTTAGTATCATCTGGACATCTCTATGGCCCCGAAGAGCAGGCCAGCCATAATCTGGAGAACCACTGGTGTCGTTTTATTTCATTATTGTTTTGGTGTTTGTTTTGTTTTTGTGTCATACTTATTTATTTTTGTACATTCTGCTTGTGGGGGTGGGGCAGTTTTTCTTATCGTTAATTTAAAAGAAAATGGAAAAAAGGGACAGATGGACAAGTTGATTGGTTGTCTACTAGTACTTGAAGTTTTGGCCTTTTGACCTCAGCTTCAACAAGTTCATACCGTTTTGTGCTAGATAGTCAGATCCAGAGTGTTGGAAGCGATCTGGTTGCCATGGTAATGAATTAACTTCTGTTGCTGAACTGGCCGAAACTGTTATATTTTTGACTGGTTTATGTTTACCCTTTACCCTAACCCTTTTCCTAATCTTACCCATTACCTTAAACTTCATAACTTTGAATGAGCGACAATAACAGACTGTCCTTCCTGACCCGACACTCAAGTATTTAACTAGGTAGTTTACTTGAACCCACTTGAATTACCGTAAGTATGAATGTTATGTGACTCTGCGGTCAGATGTCTGTTTATCAGCCTCAAAACAAGATGCACCACTGATCGGAGTGAATGACTAATGGAATGTAAAACAATTTAAAAAAAGAAGTGCTATACCCTGAGACCAATGTATTAAGTGCATGGCGTATGCACATAAATACTTAGTGGCCATACCTTCTTGTCAATGCCTGATTTTGAAAGCTAAGCAAGTTGGTGAGTACTGGATTGGACAACAGTGGCTCGAGTGGAAACAACCCGTTGTGTCCTTCCGCAAGACACTTCACCCACAGTTCTATAAGATAAGATAATCCTTTAATATCCACACAAGGGGAAATTTCCTTGTTACAACGCAGTAGAACAGGAGGAAAGGACAGATTATAGGAAGTTTCAAAGAAAAAAATCCAAAAATGTTTTTAAACCCCCCCCCCCCCCAAAAAAAAACACTCTTAATAGAACACTTGGTAACTCTTGGGAAATAAAATAAAATAGTAAAAATTAAAAAGATAAAGATAAAAATAAGATAATAATAATAATAAATATAATAACAGATTATTAATTAATTAGATAATAGAATAAAATAATGTAAAAATAGATAGCACAAGACTAGGTAATAGGTAATACTATTAGCAGGTAAGTAAACACTCTTATTTACAGGTATTGCACATGGTTACATCAATATTGCACATGTTCAGGGCTAGCAGTGTTTGTTATAAAGTCTGACAGCAGCAGGAAGAAAAGACCTGCGAAACCTCTCCTTCACACAGCGAGGGTGGATCAGTCTGTCACTGAAGCTGCTCTCCAGAGCGGACAGAGTGTCTTGCAGGGGGTGGCACTTCTTAATGTGCATCCGATATGTCCGTGAAATTATATGTGGTAAAACCGGTGAGACAAACGGCGCAGTTTGGCAGACTTCCTTCCATCAGTTTACCTTGGGGCAGATGTGGCAACACTAGTAGCTTACAAGTACCAGGTCTAGAATGACTTGCGTGTCTTGCATGTCCAATAACACTATATACATTTAATGCATTATTATTTTAAGTCACTGGGATAGGCTCCAGTCACCCATGACCCTTAACAGGAACAAGCGGTAGAAAATGATTGAATTAATTATTATTTTATATCAGGATGTTTTTATTTGAAAGCTCTAGTTCTGAGTCCACTTCTTTGACACAGTGATTATGTGGCCTGCACATGGCCCCTGAAGGCTATCTGTCCCTGGGACGATTCTAGGTTAAAGGTAGGGGTAAAGGTGCAAACAACACTTTTCATCTTTGGAAACCTGTACAAAAGCATAAGTGTCTTGTCATGTCACCCAGTCAGTATCTGGGTGTGATGTAAATGGAAAATCCTCCTTCTCACATAGACATAGCTAATGCTCAATCTGGTCCAGTGGATTTTCCTAATGAGAATCTCATGATGTTTTCATAACAGAGTGATGATCAAAATGCTATTTGAACATTGGGGAATTTTTAGCACAAAAATCCGTGTTAGTAAGCATCTGTGCCTTTCTTACGTAATTAATAATATTGTAATAAGCCGTTTTGACAGTCAAATAGGCTACATGAATACATACACACAAAAACAAATAAATGAAAGTGCAACTTGTAAAATAAGCATATCAAAAGTGAAATAACACCAGGGTTAAATATGAATAAAAGACGCAAAAAGGATCGCAGTCTTGCTACAGGAAGTGCAGCTTGATGCCAGTGGAAAAATAATCAGACACTCACCGTCTATGTCTCCCAATGTGAATTCATCACCCAATTCGGCCAAAGTCGGATCCATGTTCTCCATGGACGATATATACTCTCCTCCGTCCATTCCCGTCAGCAGCGGATCACTTCCCCTGGTCTGGCCCGGAACAGACGAGTCTCCGCGCACGGTCCGGGGGCGTGGTTGAGCGCGCGAAACACAACTGTCACTACTACGCGTTTATTGTTGTCCGAATAATGCAAAATTCACACCTGCGCCTCTAAAGAGGCCGACTTCATAACAATAAAATCATTCACACGGCTCTGTGTTCAAGACGTCGCCATCTTGTATTACGCGTCTTACGTCATTCGCAAACAGACTGGGTGAGCTCTGATTGGTCCTCAGCCACCTGTTGTTGTCATGAGACCAGCTCCTCGCCCAATGACGGCGCGGGCTGGGCCGTGGTCTGATAGTACGTCACACATCAGAAGCTTTCATTCCATTTAGACAGACCACGCCCCCTTGTTTTACCAAAGGAGCTTGAGCCCCGAAGACAAATACTGCGCCTAGATACTTTAGATACTTTCAGATTCTGTATCTGTTTGTTACTGCTGCAAAACAAACCAAATGGTTTAAACAAACGGGAATACTGGTGGTGTTTTAAATAGGTCTATACAAATCCCAAAAATAATGAATGCCATTTATATAAGTATGAAAAAAGCCTGTTAGTTTTTCAAAATATCTTTATTCAAATATATATATATATATATATATATATATATATATATATATATATATATATATATATATATATATATATATATATATATATATATATATATATATATATATATATATATATATATATATATATATATATATATATATATGATATATTATTCATCTGCAGTGATGGTGAATATAATTGGTAAAAGAAAAATGTTAAGAAAGTAAGATTCAATACTGCTTTAAAATGTGAAAGTTAATGTTGACTATTCCAGTAAATCTCATAAGATGATTTCTCAGAGTAATTGCCCTCGGCTGTCCCTGTACAACCTCTGACTTTTTCTTTGACCACTTTGACCACAAGACCACCAGCCAGGGCAATGCCTGCTGCAGCTTTGCTGAGATCAGCGACTGCATTCAGCAATCGACAGCCCACTGAAACAGTGCTGCAGGTGTTGGTCACTACACTGCTGACCACTGAAGACACACTGGGTTCTGCCAACACAACTGTTGCTTCCACTGGTTTAGTCAAGGCAGGGGTACTTGCAGTCATTCCACATGCTAAAGCTGCTGCAGTCTGGGGTAGGACTTGTCCAGCTACTAAACCAGCTTGGGCAAGTGATGCGTTAGATAACCCGGCCCTAACTGCCGAGGCACCTCCACCAATGACTGTTTCACGTCCTGCCTCTAGTGCTACTCCCAAAGCAGCACCAGCACCTAAAGAACTGCCAAAACCTGCTGCCACTCCCACTGCAGTCACACCAAGTACACCCACCTGCCTCAAGGCCTCATTCGCCCCCTCTCGTGGACTGGCAGCCTCTGCCCCTGCAACAGCTCCGAGAGAGCCACCCAACAATCCGCCTGTGGCTGCTCCCACAGCCACTGCAACCTTTCCTGAGGTGGCTGCCACTAAGGCCCCCACTGCTTTCCCCACCCCTGAACCCCCCACAGCTGAAATGCCAGCAAGCTGACTTGCAGTCAAAACTGAGTTTCCCACCAGAGAAGCCCCTAATGCAGCCGATAAAGGAGTAGCTGCTCCAAATATGGCCCCTACTGCCAGGCCTGTTGCTCCAGCAGCAACAATAATCCGAACTCTCTCTAAAACCACTGGGCAAAGGGCAGCCTCCTTCCTTATTTGTGCTAAAGAGCGCACTGAACATCTCAGACCTTTGCCTCTCAAAAACCTAAAGCCGTGGTTCCTGATGTCCCTCATATCATACTCCTGAACGCCCTTCCTTAGCCTTTGTATTCCACCAACAGTATCCATAGCACTCTCGCAGTCAGCATCACACTTCTGTCTTTTAGCAAGTGTAGCTTCTCGTCTCATCACTTTATTTTCCTGTTCTTCCCCCTTTGCTTGGCCCATCTCTGTTAACCTCCTTTTCTCCTCCTCTCTAATGACATCCTCCGCTTTGAGAAACACAGCATTTGTATAAAATCCTTTATAATGCTGCATCTTATGAACCTTGACTATGAGTTCTTTAACCTGAGCCCTGTCACTGGGATCTCTGTTGTTTAATACATGGTACCTTCTTCCGCACCTATCAATCAAACTCTTAAGCCTGGCTGGTGCTGTGTCATCCAAGTACGTTTCAATGTCAACACCCTCCAAGTCATCGCCTCTAGTGAAAAGAACTATAGTGTGGTGACGGAGTGCATCTTCTCCAAAGACCCTGGCCACTTCATCGGCAGCCTGGTTCTCACTGTCGGTGTATCTGCCGACAGGAATGACGAGGAGGAACGCATGAGGTCCCGGAGCGGAGAGAGACACACATTTGGCTATCTCAGTGTAAATCTGCTCTTCGCTGAGACGAGTGTCCCCGAAGCCAGGCATATCCACCACCTGGACCATCTTCTGCCTTGGCACTTTCCTCTTCAGCGTCTCCAGGGGACAGGGATCCTCCTCTTCTTCAGGGAGCTCCACGCTGCCCTGCTCACACACCTGGGTGACGGAGCTGGCACTGGTCTTCGAGGCAAACTGTCTTCGGCCCAAGATTGTGTTTCCAGATGCGCTTTTGCCAGATCCCGTCTTTCCGATGAGGACCAGCCTGAGGACCAGCCTGAGGCCACAGTTCCAGCTGGTCTCGTCCTCCATGTTTATCTCTGCAGGATCAGGCTCCACAACACTCTCCATGGACATCACTACATGACAAGAAGAAACACAGTCAAAACAATGACACCGCCCTCTGTAATCAATTGAATATAATGTGCATATTAAACGACTTGTCCAATGTTGAGCCTGTGCCACATGCTCCTATAATACATGGCTCTGGAGGCGTCATAAATAGCTTTGATGTTAGCATTTAGCCATTTTTAGCATGAATGTCATAATTTGGGGGAAAAGGGCAAAACAGAAAAAACAACACAGTACCGTGGTCTCGTTCTGTAGACATTTCCCCTCAATCATAATCGTTTAAACTGATGTCATTATTGATCTATTAGGCACAGAGTGTTCTGTTCTGCTCCAAGTCCAACTCGACAGAGCTAAAACAGCAAAACAAGAAGAGAAAAGTGCAGTAGTGGTTTAGTGCCCTCTACTGGTGCCCCACTGGTTTCATCTGAATGCACAAAAATAGTACTGGACTGCTGGATATTCATAATTGTGTGATTAGGCATATGTTAGGGTAGGCACACGATGATTGAGCTTGGATTTAGGACAGTCATTTTATTTCAATAAATCCGATGGCTTGTTCATTGCGGCAATCTCTTTCTTTGAATAGCCGGTACATATAATCTTATAACAGTCATAATATTTTCTATTACATAAGTTTGAGTATAATCATTTTGCAAATATTATTTTAAGGATTAAGTAAACAACATATAGCAAAAAAGTCACAAATTGTAGGCCCATTACTTGCAAATTTGAGTGAAGTAATGCGTAACACAAAGGATAAAAAAAAAAAAAGAACAAACATTCATTACTACAGAGCGAGCCTATGATCCAACGAGTACATTTCTCCACCAATAACATCATTCTAAAGCCGATCTAAAAGAAGTACAGCAGATAACATTTTTGCTTTAACCCACAAAACACAAAAAAGCAATAGCAAAAAAAATATGGATTCAACTTAATTATACTAAAATGATTCGATGACTCAAAAGCACAATTATGTCATCTTTATATATAAAAAAAATAATAGTTTCCCCCATGAGCTCATTTTCCATGGATGTTCTGTGGGTGGCTCCAGTTTGACTCTCCAATTAGAAACGATAGTGGGAGTTCAGCAATTCAGGCTGTGATCCAAATGACTAACCATGGCTCCCTCTTTCCTGTGTTTGTGTCTCTCTTCAGTTTTAAACAGCACCTGGCATTTGTACGAGTGATGACAGCTGCCCTCGCCATCATTAGAGTCTGCATGTCAAACCAGCTCTTTTGGACAGTGCGTTTCCTCCAGTCCAGGTTTTTCACTCGCGCTGAGTGAGAGTGGAGGGCTATAGCTCGGAGCGGGAGCGAGAGATGCGGGGGCCTTTCCTGATTTCTTTCCTCTTCTCTTCCTTCCGTCTCCTCTTCTCTTCTTCTCTGAGGATTTTCTGGAAAGCCTCAGCTGTATGAAGCACCTTAAACAAAAGATGGTAATACAGGTGGTCACTCAATGCTTCAAACCAGTGTTGGGACAGATTTGAATTTTTAAGCAGTAACGTCGTGCATGTTGATAGAGAAGTATTATGTGTCTGCAGTAACTTACATCGTCTCTCTCAGTCCTGTATGGGTTTGTGAAGTCTGGAGCCTTTTCTGTTATTCCCAGTTCCTGTGACATCTACAGAATAAGATCAGATAAGAAAAATGAAAGAGGGAGCCACAGACTGGGGTCTGTATTGCTTCTACTAAGGCATCAAAATATCTATTACTGTGAACTGTCTGCAGCTTAACAGCCTTTGGATACAGAGATTCAAGATTTGTATCATCATTGTCATAGGAAACAATTAAACTTAATTTAGAGCATCCAACATCGCATGGATCTGATGTAATATAATGTCAGTGGAAGTCAGAGATGATCAAAAAACTGACTTATTGAGTGAAATACCAGCATTTAACAGAGGGCTGGGTCAGGTCCATATTAAACGCAGCTGCTGTTAGTCTGAAAATTAATCCGCAGTATCCCGGTAATCCTCTTGGCACATTGCTTAGGTCAATGATGAATCCTGCAAGAGTTTAGGTCATTAAACCCCACAATAAACACAACTCCATATACTTCACATATTCAAATTCAGAACAGCACAATACATCCGTCAGCACTGATGATATTTGAGGCATGACCCGAGAGAGAAGTGTCAACAAGAATGGATGATGCAGCAGGGTTCTCTTCACGACTCATCAAGAGAAGTCATTACTTCTCATCGTCTTCCTGTGATTTATGCCATCATGTTTTTTTATAATATTCTTTTGTATTATGTTCTGCAAGCTGTTTGTCAGGTTAACTTATTTTATTAAAAACTACTGTGCTAGTTCTTTTTTACCGGTACATCAAATATTGAAAGCAGCTTCAGACCACAAGTACCGTCTGCACAACAGCAGTTTTGAGAAAGTATGTCGCAAATGCTTAGTACTTTTAACATGTTCTCCAGCTGCCAAGACAAATGCAAAACAAATGCCAGTCATAAATAGATGAGTCACAGTGGCCTTACGAGTGTCAGGACATGTTGGTGGGCTCCTCCGGTGAAAACACCCGTCTGATTACAGAAGTGTAGCCCCCATCGCAGCAGGCCACCCCAGTCAGTGTTGCGGTCATAGTAGTGGTGAACGATGCGTGGGAATCTCAACGCTACATCCCCAAAAAAGGCTGTATTCTCAACCACATGGGAGTAAGCTGTGGGAGAAAGAATTGTGACATTATTTTCTGGCACAATACGAGAAATGTAGAGGGTGTAGTTTTTGAGGTAAAAAAATTAAATAAGTAAATCAGAGGTGAGAATGTCTTAGACTGGAGACTGTTACAAGCTTGAGGCTGCGGTTGGAAAAAGGCATCAAACCTTCTTTGATCTTGTCATCCATGGGGAATGGGTCGTCTGGCTGCATGTTGGCTGCTACGAGCACTTGTCGTGAGTCTTCCAATACCTAAGAGTAAAATTATTATTATATGTATGTGTGCATAATTATTCTTTTTATGGTAATTTATGACTAAAACGTGGATTATAATAGTTATACTTATAACAAATACAATATGCATTCAGAATTTGTATTTCACCATACATAAATAACACAACATTGGTTTTCGTGATGATCAAGGATCATTATCTAGAGTACTTTCTCAGTGATAGACAGAATCTTTCAAGCCGGTGCAAAATCAAAAATATTTATTTTTTCTATATTACCAATAGAACAGAACTGAATATAATTTGAAAATAAAAGAAAGATTGAGATCCACAGGCCTATTCATCAAGCATAGACGTCAACTTGGCATTACTGTGAATTATGCTCAGGATTATTAATATTCTGCAACATTCTTTGGATTTGTGTAAACATTGAACGATTTTTAACATCTTGGCTCTCTAACATGTGGTAGAACAGAATGCTGAAAGTGTTTGTTCATTGCCCTTGAAAGGATGAGTCGTGGATAACGGGCCTAAGGGGAAATTATATTATATTACACATTTCATTTCGTAAACATGTCCTCAAATACAAGGTAAACTGGTTCAAATCAAATAAAAAATTTCCTGATAACTGCAAATGTAAATAAAGCTTAGAATGGTTGTTTGTGTTGTAATTTCCTACCTAAGCCCAGCACCAGCAGCAGATCATTAATCACTGCTAGTGCAACCTGTGAAACACTCTTATGTGTCTCTAGCTGCAGGCCAATGCACAGGAAACATTAAGTAAAAGTGCAGTCTGCATATTTTAAGTCCAGGTTTTTTTCTTTCTTTAGGCCAAGTAATGAATTCAGGTAATTTTATCAGGAACCATGGTGGCGCTGCTCTTAAACAAATAACATGGCTTTGATGTCAAGCCATTTCTCCCTGTGGCCCTCAGAGGCAACTGTTGTTGTGATTTTGGGCCTTACAAAAATAAATTGATTTGATTTGATTTGATTTGATGATGTCATCTGGGACTATTTGTACCTTAAAAAGCCCTTTGAGCATGATGTCAATAATCTTGTACTGTTGGTTGATGTCATTGAGCTCCACCAGGTTCTTCAATGCGTTCAGCTGGTCTTTCCTTTTAGTCTCGAACAGGCGCTTGTCTGATGGTGTGGGGTCAGGATAACACGCTCTCCAGATGGGCCAAGCTCACACAGTAATCTGTCAAATATTCATGAGCATGGTTTATTCCACTCTCATGACTTGCACTCACGACCGCAGACATAAACTTATGAACTGAGCTACATGTAAAGGATACAGATCTCAAGGTTGGAGTCTTGTCTTGGTCTATGCATGTCTGTGTCCACCGACCCGAAGGCAGCAGCGGTCAGAGCCAACAGCACTGTCACAATGTTCTGCATGGCCAGCAGGGGGAGGTAGAGAGGCACACCTCTGAAAAACAGCATAAGAAAGATGGAATTGGTTTATTTTTCAGTTTTGGGTTGCAATAAATCATTTAAAATGTACTGTTGGAGAGATCACTGTGTGGACTGTGAGGTGCTGGTTCAGGTGTGTAGCCGTCACTGCTCTGGAGTGCCGGCCAGAGCACTACTTAAGGCCCGGATGGATCTTGGGATAGGTAGAGGCAATGAGGAGACACAGAGACGGGTTCAGGAGCTCTATTGAACCTGACAGGAACACAGCGATGGCTTTCTTTGTCTCCTATTCCTCTGGTTCTGATATTTCTTGTGCAGACTCGTACCGCTGCTTATATGGCTTGTTGCTGTTGTTGTTGCCTTTAATGGTGGCTGGCAGCCAACTGCAAAGGTGCATTTACTGCCATCAACGTTCTTCTGCTTTTTCTTCTTTGGTGTTTTATGGCGACAGGTATCCAAGTGTTAAATTACTGCACATTTGAATTTAAATGTTCCATTGCCACTAAACAATGTGCAATTTGCACACTTTTTACCAAAAGGGTGAAAATGTAGTTGAAACCCAAAAATTAATGACATCAGTGTGAGATTGAAAGGTAAATAACCCAGTTCCAAATTAGCTCCAGCCATTATGTCACAGAATGGTAGAACTTAGTGGTCAAATATACTGTGCAAAGAGTTCAGAAAAATAAAAAAAATTAAATCTGCAAATTACAGAAATGCTAACCAATATATTTTCAAAAAAATGCACCATTCTCTAGACCAGGGGTGTCCAAACTTTTTTCACCAAGGGCCGCATATTGAAAGCATATTGGAGCAGAGGGCCAGAAACGACCCCAAAATGTCGAATTTGTCGAATGACAAAGTGAATTATTAGAAATTTGACATAGTTTTGTCGAGCCTCCACACCTTCAATTAGACTTGGTGCATTAATATTAGGTTGGTATAACATCAAAAGCTTGAATTTTTCCAATTTTACTGTAAAAAGTAGTACGTTTTGTTGTTTGAACCAACTTAGCAGGAAGCCTAAAGGGACAACAAAAATTGGTCTGAAGGCCGCATTTGGCACCCGGGCCGTAGTTTGGGCATAGCAAGTAAGTAAATAAATTTTATTTGTATAGCACCTTTCAGAGGTCACAAAGTGCTTAACAAAATGCCTGCTTGACTCTAAAGAGACGTTCTAAATGGCTAGATGTTTAGGGGGTAAATGTTTATTTATTGACCTTTGGTAAACCAGGAAACTGACCTGCAGCATCTCTTTCAGGAGAGTCCTGGTCCCAGAGGGAGGAGCCATGTTTTTTTTAATACATAAAAAAGTAAATGTGTGTGTTTTCTGGAAAGCAAGTTACTATTTAAAGGGCCACTGTGTGTAAAGGGGGCCATTAACTGTCAGTAAGGTGGTCACCATAAACGTATATAAAAATGTATAACTTATATTAAATATCACAGAGCCCCGCTTTTTCAAACCTCAGGCTCACCATAGCCTTTTACTCAGATGTGGTCATCACCAGTCATGTTTTTCAGCCTCTCTGAGATTTTAATGTGAGACTGAGTGGAAAAATATGAGATTTTTTGTTTTTTAAAGACCAAAAAATGATGAATGCTAATTTAGTTGGGAAACATTACTATCTGGAGGCAGAAAACAATGTTAATGAAAACCCTACAGGGGAAAAATACATAAATAATGAACGCATAATTCAGGACCACTCCATCAACTACTGCACTATCGACAGGGTGCAGAAAGATATTAGCACTTGGCTCAGGGCGAATATGAAGCAGAATGAGTAGCTTTTCTGGAGAATGTTATCTGTAAAACCAAAAGTGACAAAGAATTCAAAGTAAAGACAGAGGAGAGAGTGTTGCCAAGAAAGATAATGAGCACATAATGGAACAAACTGGACTAGTTTTACATGCAAAAATTACAATTCTGGAATCTAGATGGCAAGGAGGTGAGCTTTAACTGTGCTTCAACTGGATGTCATCCGCTGAGAATCTTGTGAATTAGACAGGAAGGAATATGCTCACCGTTATAAGCCCCTAGACTTGTTCAGAGTATTTAATCAGGGCATTCTTTCAGTGCCACAACTTCAGCTGAAGGTAACTACACCAATTCTACCTGAGAAGCTGTGAATTCCTTAGTTAAGTGTTGTCCTGGGCCCCTCAGTGTTTTGGTGAAAAAAGTTGCACTGTGTGTATTTGACGACTAAATTAATTGAATAAGGTCAATTTGGTGCATTCTGGGAACATCATTTGGGTCACTTCCCAGCCTTCTGAGAAAATGCAGCACTAAATATCCTTAAGTGCTGGTTGAAAACCTCCATATTTCTTTATAATAAGAAGAAAGAGCTTTCTCTTTACAGCAGCAGAGACTACACATGGCGTGATGACATATATAGAGTACAAAATCTTAAGTAAGGGTTAGTGTTTTTACATTATAGTCAATATCATTTTTAAACATGTCTGTATAGAAGACTGACTTGAAGCAGTAATGCATCTCAGCCAGGACATCAAGAGTGGATCAATCACCTCTAATGTGGCCAGACAGAACAGAGATGGGTCTAAATGCATCCATTAAATGCAGACATGCAACCACAGGGTGCATTATGCAGGGGTGGTCTGGGAAATAAAGCAGGTGCAAAAGTCACGAAAATAGATGCAGCTGAACGACTTGCTCACAGAATAGTTATTAAGATGTGGCCCTTGCAGCTTGTGACGAGCTGAAAAGAAGAAATGACATATTTGACAAATAAGTGCAGGAGATTTCTGCCTCTAGACATGACAGCAATGAACAGACTGTATGCTTCATGGCACGTTGGGACCAAGCCCAAAAGTCTTCTGCAGGACAAACCAGGTCTCCAATATTCCTGACCTACTAATGCTCACAAGGAGGAAGGACCTGGTTTACATTGCGAGGGTCACTTGCTTTTGCTCGTAGTTATTGCTGAATTCTCAGATGCTCTGGTAAATGACTGGAGAGATTTGTCTTTTCTGTGACAGATGTTGATTTCCTGTGAGGAGGATATGAATGCCAGGCTCCCATATCTAATCATTGGACAAACTTGTGAACATAAAGCCTCTCTGAACCATCTTCCAATACGGTGTGAAATCAAGCTTCTGATATTAAGAGAAGGAATGGAAAAAAACATATCCCAATCAAGTGTGGCAATAGGACTCCACTATTAAGCAGGCAATTGTGTGACGTTCATTCCAAGTGGCAGCACTGACCCTTGAGGGGGTGAGGGGGTGAGGGAGTGAGGGAGTGATGGGGTGAGGGGGTGAGGGAGTGAGGGAGTGAGGGAGTGATGGGGTGAGGGAGTGAGGGAGTGAGGGGGTGAGGGAGTGAGGGAGTGAGGGAGTGAGGGGGTGAGGGAGTGAGGGGGTGAGGGGGTGAGGGAGTGAGGGAGTGAGGGAGTGAGGGGGTGAGGGGGTGAGGGAGTGAGGGAGTGAGGGAGTGATGGGGTGAGGGGGTGAGGGAGTGAGGGGGTGAGGGAGTGAGGGAGTGAGGGGGTGAGGGAGTGAGGGAGTGAGGGGGTGAGGGAGTGAGGGGGTGAGGGGGTGAGGGGGTGAGGGGGTGAGGGAGTGATGGGGTGAGGGAGTGAGGGAGTGAGGGGGTGAGGGAGTGAGGGAGTGAGGGGGTGAGGGAGTGAGGGGGTGAGGGGGTGAGGGAGTGAGGGAGTGAGGGAGTGATGGGGTGAGGGGGTGAGGGAGTGAGGGAGTGATGGGGTGAGGGGGTGAGGGAGTGAGGGAGTGAGGGGGTGAGGGAGTGAGGGAGTGAGGGGGTGAGGGGGTGAGGGAGTGAGGGAGTGAGGGAGTGATGGGGTGAGGGGGTGAGGGAGTGAGGGGGTGAGGGAGTGAGGGAGTGAGGGAGTGAGGGGGTGAGGGGGTGAGGGAGTGAGGGAGTGAGGGGGTGAGGGGGTGATGGGGTGGGGGTGCTACCCAGATGAAGCGGCTTGATGTGGAACAGCAGCAGAGCCAGATTTCCCTCGGGCTGAGCTCCTGCTGCGGGGGGTTTGAGCTCCGGGGGCTCCAGCATCATCTCCCCCTGAGGTAAGTGAGGCTCTCCTCTGCCATCGCTCACACTCAGCAGAGCCGCGGACATGCGTAATGCGCCTCCTCACAGCCACATCTGAATAATCACTGTCATGTGGACTATCAATTACACAACGCTTCATTCATTACAGAAACGATGCCCCACCTGTCAACACACTTTGGTAATGATAAGTTGTGAGTTAATTCAGACTATTTCTAAAAAAGCAGAATGTGCGTTATTTATAGTAATAAACATGGAATAACATGTCTACCGATTACTACTCGTGTCCACGTAATTCTGTTTGTCCAGCAGAATGTGAGCGTGCTCCGGTGCCAGCCCAGGTGCCACTCTCCTGTGCCAGCCAGTGGTGGTCAGCACAGCCACAGTGATGAAGAGCAGGGCACCAAGCCGAAAAAAATCGCACAATTTACTCACCGTGTTGTTTTAGCAGCGAGAAACAGCAGCGCCTTGCCTCCTCTCCTTCAGCCCCTCTGCCGCCACGCAAATCTGTTCGAGGTCAACGTGGAGACGTGCGTGTGCGGGGACGAGCACTTTTTCCCCCTCCGAGATCGTGAGTTCTCAACAAGAACGAGGTAAATGTGTTCATTTACTGCTCCACTCCACTAATGCCACGATCACACCAGCCGCCGCGCTGTGGACGAATGACAGCAGTGATCACGGCGCACGGGGAGGAAGGTTTCTGCACGGACCGTTTAGCGAGGGCACCGCCAGAGCGTGGGGCGCGTGCGTTCCGCTTCATCCACACCCGGCACTTATTTGACAAGAATAAAATGAGTAGATCATATATTAATGCCATTACACGCACAACTGAGCTACTTTATTTTGTTATTATATTTAATGTGATCGTTTTTTACAAGATGCAACATAGAGTGGAAAATACATCTTCAAACAATAATGCAACACACTCATTATGATAAACACGTTTGAACAAAGCAAACTGTATCCAAAACAATGTACACATTCAAGTTTGTGAACAGAATATTCACAGCAATAGATTCAATATTTTACAAAAAACATTAGAATTAATTTGAACTGAAACAACTGAACAAAGGGAAACTGAAAAGGTGATCTGCATTAGTTTGTTTTCCATGTAACACCAGACAAACAGATGGGTACATTTTCGACATGTCTAAAGAATTAAGTTAAGGATTGTGCACAGGAGGGGAAAGTATCAACACAACACATGTACCAAAACACCAGGTACTGCCTCCAGACCCTGAATGCTGTGAGCTTCACAGCACAACAAAATAAATCAATAAACAGGGAGAGGTGTATGTTCTTTGAAGGAGAATTTATGGGTTGTTTTAGGCAGAAAACACATTTCTAAGTGGTCCTACAGTAGACACTGTGCAGAGCACAAGTGTGACTGATGGTACACTGAAGGATACTGGATGTTTTCAGTTGTCTGTGGGCCGAGGGACTCCAGGATGCTTCCAACTCGCTGCTTGTCCTGGTTTGTAAGAGACGGGTGCAATGTGCTGCACTGAATCTGCAAGAACAAGACATAGTGGTTTTTGAAGCAGATGGAGGGCGAGAACAAAAAGCTAAGCCCCTTAAGACACAGAGCCAATATTAATCAACAGGTTAGCGTGCAAAAAGAATAGGCAAATAAGGTCAAGTCTCGCAGGGAATTTCGAAAACATTACTTCAGCTCACTAGGGATTTATTGAGCATGGCATAAGAAGCATGGCAAAACCTTCCTCTACTCTTAATTGGATTAATTTCACACTGTACAAAGGACTTAACATTCGCAAACTATGCAAAACAAATGTTGTATTGCTCTAATATTAGAATAGAATAATACAATTCACAATAATAAGCCATTTACTTGTTTCTGACATCATTGTATCCTTTGAAGAGTCCCAAAGCCCAATTTTTACTCTACTCCAAGTGAAAAAAATCTTCCATCAATGTCTATCTAACAGTCTTTGTAAAGGTTTCTTAAAAATAATGTCTAGAGTACACAAAAATACAGAAACACTCAAAACTAGAAAATGCTTATTTAAAGCATGGTGTTAAAACCCACAACAGTGAGAAGAAATCAGAATGGAACACAATGGTAAGCAATAATAGAGGGGTTCATAAAGATCTGAAAGACAAAACCCCAGATATCCTCTAGTGTGCTTATCTCAAGATGTCTATGGGGCTTTTGAGTCCACACAAGGCAGAATCTATTACAAGTAGTTGATGATATATTACATAGAAGCCAACATAATGATAATTAGCAGAGCATGTCTTCTCATGTGGTACACTGCTGAGCGTCTTTGACTATGCTTTATCTTTGTACTTTTCTTCAACTATCTGTCTAAGAACTGAATATTTCAGTGCAGCCAATCTGCCGTGCTCGTGCTGTTATCTTTCAGTGCTGTCATCTTTCTCCGCTCGCTGTCCCCTGCAGACCAGCTGGTCAGCACTTTATCAAGTTCCACTAAAAGTTCATAAAAGCATAAATCCAGTGCTGTTACTCATCAAGAAGTTTAATCTCACTTCTGACTCTTGATACAAGTTAAAATGTAATTCGAAACTTGAAATATAACAAGTCAAATAAGTTTTAACAGACCTATGAATATTTGCTTTTGTCCATTGTCTTTGCACTGGAAAGCTTGCAGAATATTGTATCATAGATAAAATGTTGGTATAAATGATATATAACGATGGAAGAAGTTATAATACAATGTTACTATAATAAATACATTTCTGGTATGCCACTCAATTGGCGGTACAGATTTTGTGAATTTTCTACCCTGGTCCTGAAGTGATTGTGATCAACTTTTTCATGACTCACCGAGACACCCACTTTTACATCTGATTTTACAAAAATAAATGTATTTTGTTGATTTAGTTTTCACAGTGGATGTTCATTTAACAAAACCAAATTTAGTCCTGATTGATTTAAAGCTAATTTAGGTTTAGCAGAGTTAGCATTGTACAGCAAAGCGCTAAATTCAAATCTTAACTCCTTCATAAAAGTAATGAGACACTGAAAGCCTGCATGGGGGGCACTGGCGGGCGTGAGAGGCTCCAAACATCTTCTATCAGTGGAGGAAGTATGACTGTCACATTGAGCCCTGGCTTCCCTAAACTGCCACGTGTCTCTACAAATTCTTGGTTACTCGCTCACGCTGACAGAAAGATGTGCAAAGAGCTGTGTGTGCGTGTGCCTTCACACTACATCCCTGGCACACCGCGCTGGGAGCTGTGGAGTGTGCCATCATTCTGTCACCTCTCTGATTCTGAGCTACTTTCAGAATACTAAACACATTTCTGGTCCAATGTGATGCCAAATACCCGCTACACAATGGAATCAAATGTGCATCTCAAATGTTATTTTAGCCTGTGCTATAAAGTTAACAATTTACCGAAACATAATTTACTTAGCATATACCTAAAAGTTACTCACACTAATGCACAGTCTAAGTGGATAACCAAACTGGTTATTTTTGGCCTGAAAAAGGATTCTGACATTGATGCCAGAGAGAGCACGTATAATTTGACTGTACAACTTGCATTTAATAATTTTCTAGGACTGAACGCACATAATACAAATAGAGAATTAATGAAAAAAGTAACTACATATAAGGGGCAATACTGTGGTTTGGGGAGACGCCATTTTTCTTGAGCAGGCTAAGCCCTGACAGTAACTGTTCATCACAGCTGCCACCGTGGCTGTATTTATATCGATCTCACTGAAAATACTTGTGATTAGCCAAAGCCTTCAAACACTGGTTTGTTTGAATGCTTTGCTTCAAACCATTTGTCTAGTTTGATCTGAGGCCACACTATGAGGCTCTTAGGATTACCAAACAATTATATTTTGGGAATAGAAATAAAAAGAAAATACAATTGTATTCCAACAAACCTGCCCCACAAAGTCAAAAGTATTGGAACATAATCACTTGAAATTTCAGAGATTTTTAAGATGTTAGAGGCATTCACATTCATTTTTAAATCTCAATGCTTAACTGGGGCACCCAGTCGATCAATATATTTTTAGCATGATGTAAATAGTGTCGAGTTTGCAATATACATGGTTTGTGTTCATCAGTGCTCTTTAGATATCCTTGTGTTGTGTGGTGTCCGTTCCTTCAAGAGAGCCAAGTGTACCTGTGTGAGGAGCTGCCTGAGGGCTTCCGCTGCTTTCTGGCCGAGCTCCTTCACTCCTATTTTCTCCACAACCTGCATCACTCTGAGCAAGTCAGGATCCCACAGCACCGCTGTGCAGCTGTGCTTCAGCAGCTGCACAAAACAGTCAGCATATGAATATGTATGTATGTATGTTCCTTTAAGTAATCCCCAAACAAGTCAACTAAAAAAAGGAGCCATGAGGGCAGTGTTGGTAAAACATTACAGGTTCTTTACTGCAGTCAAATATTCTTGTGGGCTCCAATGCATGTGAAATAATAATGCACTTTACAAGCTCGCCAAATCCTCTCAAGGAGCTACAATGCAGTCATCATTCAGAGTACCTAACAGTGGTAAGCTACTTCTCTAACTATAGCTGCCCTGGGGCAGACTGATGGAATCGAGGCTGCCAATCTGCGCCCCCCTCTGACCAGCACCAACACTCATGAACTCATCACCTTCATACTAGGCAAGGTGGCTAAAGTGTAGTGCATAAGGTACGTCAGTTCTTGGTCCATGTGGGAATCAATCCTCCATCCATCGGGTTAGTGGACGAGATGTGGCCTGTGTGTGTGTCAGGAGCGTCTCACCAGAGTCATGAGCTGGAGAGTGGCAGGATGCAGGAGGCTGCTTTGTCCAGAGCCAAGCAAGCAGAAGAGCAGGAAGCGACACCAGGGCTGGCACACAATATAGTCAGCTAATAAACCAAGAAGAAAAATCAAACCCTACCTTTTATTCAAAATACATTTCTCCATTATCACTACAACACATTACACACAATAATGTATTCATACAATTTCAGATGGAGCTTATTATCAATGTTTAAGTAAAATGAATGGTAGTGAGTCAACTACAGAAAGCATCACTGAATTTCTATAATTGAAATTGTATGGAAAAATAGATACAACTGCAAGCGCTCGAGCTCTTCATTGAAGCCTGTGATGAACGCAAACTTGGAAATGTGTGTATTCAAAAACATTTGTACCCAATCATACTTATGATCTGGTAAACTACAATATCTCAAGCAGAATATTTCCAAATCACAACATATAAATATGTAAAGTTGCACAATAACACATGCTTGTAAGGGATTGTATTTAGTTTTTTTATTTGTACCTGTCTACTTACTTTACCTGTCGTGGGGCTCTTTCTCCTTAGGAACCCCAGGAGGGAGCTCAAACATTTCACCGAGGCTCCCAGTAACAAGTCATGCTTCTGAAACAAGCACATTGTTATTATCAGTCAGACTTTATTTATAAAGCTCTTACATTCAATTCAACACGGAGGGCTTTACAGTGCATCACACCCCACACAACCACCCCCACAACAGCCTGACCCACATAACCACACATCCTACACACGGTCAAATATACACATAAACACATGCATACAAGAATTTGACATGAGGCTGAGTCCAGAACCAGAGCCAGTTGGGGAAGCACCTTCAGAGGAGCCGTCTGCACCAGGAGCAAAGAGCCTCCCACAGCCACAGGGCACAGAGGAGAGACGAGGCAGAGGCTCCTCCACCAGGGGCCCACGAGCCAGGCCCCAGCAGCCACAGTCCACCACTGCTCCTGGTACAGACGCCTAATGTAGCATCAATAAAACTTGTGGGAGCTCAAAACTAGAACATAAATAAATATAAAATAGCAAACCTAAAAATAAATAAATTAGTAACAAAAATTAAATCTAAAAAGGTAGGTCTTGAGCCTGCTATTACTACCATGAAAGTTTTCTTTGACCCTGAGATATTAGGTAGAAGTTTTAAATCTTTGGATGAAACACATGAAAAAAACTGAGACAAATAAATTACAACAGACAAACAACAAAGGCAGCTTTTCCACATACGCATGGACATGTTAGGTGTCTGTAAATATGCAGCCATGAAACAAAAAGAACCAGGATAATACCAGAGAGTAACTAAATAAGGGTTTAATAATGTATGCCTCTCGCACTGAAGTGAGGCTGGCAGCGAGCAGTGTGCTATGTTGTGTGTCCAAAAATACTGAAGTAGGCCAGGTGGATATAGCGCTGAGCAAAGTTGTAGTGTAATCCTTCTATCCTTGAGAGGAAAAGAGGATCCAAAAGTTGGGATAAAGGAGGAGCAAAGAGACAAAAGAATGAGAATAAGGTGCTTCCAATGCAGTCGTTTTTTTCAGCAGCTATTAGCAAGAGCGTCAAGAGAAAACATAGAGGTAAATACAGCAAAGAAGAGAGGACAGTTTCTCATTTCAATTTCCTGATGACAGAATGCAGAGCACTAAACCATAACAGTAAAGCTTCGTGCAGCACTACATTCTGCGACACAGGCTAGAGAGAGGAAATATGCCACTGTGTCTGTCTCTTTCCAGTCTGTTTAACACATACAGTACAAGTTTGATAAGGGTACTGAACATTAGAGTAATTGCTACATTGATATGAACATGTACACCACCCCATATCATCAAATTGCAAGTACAATTTTAAACCTCAACCTGTAGCACGTTTAATCAGGCACGCTTTGTAGTTTTTTGTTTTTGTATGTTTTTTTTCTTATTTTAGTTTGAAATAAGACAGTATAATCACATACCAAAAAATGTAACGTTGCCAAATACAAAAAAAGATCCAGGGTATCAAAGGATAGAGTCGATGTCGGAAATGTTGCAAGGCTGGTTTTTGCGCCCAGAGTCAGCATGGGGCGAAGACGGATGCTTCAAACGCCCCCAAAATACATATTTAAATGTGTCAGGTTTTTTTGAACGCACCCATTGTGATAGCTGTTTATTGCAACGGTAAACCCAGTTCACAAACCTGCAAAAGTAGTTCGTTGAGTGCCATAAAAAGGAACTGGGCTCCTTTTGATCCCAGTGGGTACAAAATTCCGTCCTCAACCCCCAAAGGTCTGGGGCCCACTAGGCAAGGAGCAGTGGCTACACACAGCACCGGTGATGCAAAGTCCACATCAAGAAGAGCCTGCAGCAAACTCAGGTAACTCACTGTGGATAGAGACAGAAACTGAATCACTAAACCACTATGAATCCCATCCCACATATAGGCGCAATAACTCATTATACTTCTACCAACTTTAACTAACTACCTGATCTTCTTATATCACTATTGCACATACATATAGATGCAATAAGTGCAATAACGCATCTAGCGCCGGGGGTCCAATCCTAAAACATATACATTATACACTTTTTTGATGTGTATTGTTGTTTGTGGCGAATGGTGAGTGCGAGCCAGTCGGTCAGCAAAGACGGATGGGATATAATAAAGCTAATGCAGCGTGATAAAAGGCAGGGAGGGCTAGAAATAGACCACAACCACAAAAACACACAGCTAAGGGATGGACAGTGAGAAAGAGACATACTCTAAGAAATAAGAAATAAAGCCTAGAGTGATCTGAGCCAGCCGTCTAAACTACACTTTAGACTATGATTTCTCAGATTAGAGCTCTCTGGGGGAGGGAGCACTCAATTAGTGTCCATGCAGGGGGCAGAGAGCGACAGGGAGGGATAAATGGAAGGATGGAGGGAAGAGGCGATACATCACACCGACCCTGACAGGCTGCTTATCTGGCTGACAGACAAAGACACAAGAGCGGCAGAACGATCTATGTTTGAGCGCTGTGGTGGAAGATACTATATGCCACTTTGGGTAATGGAAACGGGCCAAACGCAAGCATTCGGTTTGGTTTTAATCCACAGAGTATTAAACATTTGCAGTCACAACCTACACAGGGCATATGTAAACCTAATAGAGGGAATTCACTGTTAGCTTGACCCCGACTGAATCTGATGTGCACCAGTGGCCGTATCAATAAGATATAACTGAGCTATGTCAAAAGACCAACAAAAAATATAAATGTTTAAAATAAGACTTAGCTCTTAGTAAATGCCTGAATGTTACTTTAGTTACCCAGCAAGACACTGTCAGTGTTCCTTTTATTAAAAACGAGTTGTTGCATGGCTTTGTCCAGACTCCAACTGATGCTTTTATGGATCTTAAAATATAACAACACAAGAAACAGGAAAATGTAATGAAATTATTTCAAAGAATCTGCAGTAGTATATTTTTTTCAAACTGACTGAGCCAGAAATCCAGATGACTTCCTTAATTATAAATATATCAATCATTTTACTACAATATAAGAAATACTTCAAGCATTGCATTTTGACCTTGTTTTGATGAGAAAAGATGGACAGTATGTACCTTAGCTGAGTGTACAGTCTGCAAAGTAATGAGGGAGGACAAGAGGAGGTGGCTGCTGCCCAGAAGGGCTGCTGAGGCTGGGGAAGGAGAGGAGGAGACGATGGTCTGCAAAAGCTCCATCAGTGCAGTGTTGGAGAGCAGCATGGAGACCGCTGGGAAGAGCAAGCATAACAGGACATTTAGAAGCATTTACTACATTTTCTTTTGGTAACATGCCACTGCATTACTGGTCTTTGAAATAATTACTGAAGTTTTGTATACTTTCCTTAGAGATCGAGGAATGTTATTCTCGACCAAATTATTGCAGTAATGTGAAAGAACAAGATCTCCCAATGACAATGGAAATAAGCCTTTTCTGATTCGGAGTCTGATCTCCATAACCGTTGTCACGAGTTCCCAGACAATGTCTGCAAATTGAGAATAACTAATTGTTTTTTTTGTTTGAGCTTTTCTTAAAGAACTACATTTCCTTTTTTAAAATCAAGGTGGTGGTTTCCTAGTATAAAAAATGTATTTTTTTTTTTTTTAAACTATAACCTTAAAGGCGTAATGGACAATTTTTTGGCACCAAATTGAGTCTTATTTCCTCGTGGCGTGGACTGCCGATTAGTCCTGCCACGTATCAATCATAAAACGCACCTACCGCTCACCTGCAGCCTCGTCGGCTCGTCCCCATGAGAGCAGCACGTTTCCCCGTGGCTAAGCGCATTGATCTATCATAATATAGTTCCCTCAGTGTACAGGACAAAATTAAGACAGAGAAAGTCAGTTCGAGCTCAGAAGAGACGGAAATCTACGGGAGACGAGAGATGCGATGCGATCCATCGCGCTAATAAACAAACGCACTTTGCTTTTTTGTGCGTCCGCACGGGGGGAGTGCACATGCGCACATCCGCCTGAGTTCTCAAATCGGCGAAAAATTGTCCATTACGCCTGCTAGCATATTATTTAATTATTCAACACTTACAAATTTACATAGTACCGCACTTAAGGTTGTATTAAAATCGTGACAGTAACAGAAGTGGCTAATATAATTCAATGTTCAAAGCATTTTCCATGTGTGTGGTTAAATATCAACCATATACGCATAATGAGAGAGCTGTCATACTTTAAACTATGTGAACTATGAAATTGGACTTATAGTGCATTAGAGTATTTGCCTTACCTCTGTCGGTGTTGGATACCACAGTCAGTCTAAGGCAGTTGTGCATGTAGCGGAGGGCAGGCAGCAGGCTCTCCGTATTATTGGGTTTGAGTTTTCCTGTTAAATTACTTACTGCCAAATACAAACACAATCTATGTCAATTTGATACATCCACCTCACAAATAACATATAATACAACATGAAGTACAAGCGGTCAAAATGAGTTTCCTCCGCCGGGTGGCTGGGCGCTCCCTTAGAAATAAGGTGAGGAGCTCGGCCACACGGGGGGAGCTCGGAGTAGAGCCGCTGCTCCTCCAGCTGAGGTGGCTCGGGCATCTGTTCCGGATGCCTCCTGGGCGCCTCCCTCGGGAGGTGTTTCAGGCATGTCCCACCGATAAGAGGCCCCGGGAAAGACCCAGGACACGTTGGAGAGACTATGTCTCTCGGCTGGCCTGGGAACGCCTCGGGATCCCCCTGGAGGAGTTGGAGGAAGTGTCTGGGGAGAAGGAAGTCTGGGAGTCCCTGCTCAGACTGCTGCCCCCGCGACCCGGCCCCGGATAAAGCGGCAGAAAATGGATGGATGGATGGACAACATGAAATGCAAATCAAATGCAGCAGTGTTTTCATTTTCGATCTGTCACATACATCATGACAAGACACACGTGAGTTACAAGTATGAGTGACCTACTTCACTGTGAGATCAAATATTAAATCTGTTAAAATGCAGCAGACAGAGATGTTAAGGCATTTGTCTGGCATTTCAATTAAATTATAATCTGCCAGATATGCACATAGTAACATCCCTTATAAGAAGCAATTAATTAACAATTAACAAGTACTTAAGTACAAGTACTGCTAATAATGTCAGTGAATCAGCAGTTATAGCTTGACAAAGATAGACCTTCTTGCAGTATGTGCTTTGTCTTCACTAAAGCCAAATATTTGTCTGCATTTATGTATTTTCATTTAGGATTTGAGTGATGCTTAAAATGATTCATAGTGATTTTCATTCATAGTCCATTTCAATAGGCTTTTGCATTTGCACCTTTTGATTGCCCTTGTTTGCCCTACACAATACAAAAGCTAGTGTGCCTTTCTGTACACACTTGACGCCCTTTAATCTGGCTCACCTTGAAAGACTGATGACTCTGCAAATTGTTTACAATTGGAAATGATTATGTAATTATAATGAATGTAGTCAATATAAAGAGTTGTCTATATGAGGAACGGAGAATTTATGATTTACTATTGGTTGATTGTGCTATAACTGTGTGGTCTCACCATGGTAAAGTAGCTTGAAACTCTCTCCATCCATCTTGCTGTAGGAAACAGACAATGGCTCACTGGCTTGCGTCGTACACAGCAGCCTCAGCACCAGTGGGAGGGACTTGACTGCTCAACCAAAGAACATTTCAGGGTTAAATATCAGGAACAGGCAGTGTAATAACAAAATCAGCATGCAGGTGTACACGACATTTGTCTGTGTACAAAAAAAGGATCAGATTTGGAACCAGACACTTGGCCTCATTACTCAGGGCACAGAATACTGATGTTCCCCTGGATTTTCTTTTGGCTCAAACCAAAATAAACAACATCGCTCAAGCTGTCAGACATGAGTCTTGAATTTGGAAGCAAGCTTAACATGCAGTGACTACTAAAATGTTTGTAGTTATAAGCAAAGATAAATGTAAATGGCCTGACTGATGCATGATACTGCTAAACAGGTAAGATAAAGTAAACGGTGAGAAGTTCAGTATCTGGTAAATTGTAAGTATGAGTATTAAACAAGTCCAGTTGGAAAGCGAAGCATCTGGGGGAAATATAATAAATATATGAATGCAAATTATACTGAACTCAAGTAGAACTGTGAACTAAGAATACTTAAAATCCTCAAAGGCCTCGGGTTGAGCAGAACGCAAAAAAGACAAACCACAGTTACAGTTTTCACAACCAAGCTCATTAATCTAGCCAAACATCCACATGTGTGAACTGCTGAAAGTCCACTGTTCTCTCACACTCAAACCTGATGTAGAGATATATCGAAAAATGTATCATATTTTACAATTGTTGTTTTAGAGATATGCAAAATTTGAGTGTATAATCTATAAAAGTAATGATCAAAAAAACAGCAAAATAAGCCGTTTAAGAATGAAAATATTTAAGGTGTTGTGTAATCTTTAAAATAAAGAAAAAATATTTCTGCACTTTTATTATTTTTATTTTTCAGCCTTATTATGTAGTCCCAAAAATGTAAAGATATTAGTCTTTGTCAATATTGCCCACCCAATCTCCACAAAGACCCCAAAGACAAAAGGAACTAAATTCTATGAGTTAAGACACTGCATGCTGATGCTGACAATAACAAAGTGGATACTGATGTGGACAATGCTGGGAAACTGGGGGGAGCATTCATTCATAACTTTCATTTATAACATGTAGTATCTGATCATCAAATGAAGATTGGAATTGATTCAAATGACATACTTTTTGTATATAAGTACATAAGTATACAAGTATAAGATTTATTCATGTTTCTTACCCTGTGTTATGTTTCCTTGTCCAAGCTCATATCCTACCTCCTCAAAGCTGAGCTTCTGCAAAGATTGGAGCAAAGCTGGCCCTAGATTTGAACACAGTTCTGCTTTGTAATGCGTTTGACTGCTCAAGAGAACTTCCAGCACGTTCAGAGCTCGCTCTGCCAGACCACTCTCTCTGGTGCACACCATCTCCTGGAACAAGAGACAGACATGATATGGTGCACAAGCAAAAAAACTAAAATATGAGAGAAAGATGGGTTTGTTTTGATTTCAGGGCTCGCACCAGGAGGGTTGTGGTAACAGTGGGGTACTTTTCTATCAAAGTTAGAAGCTCCGTTATTTCAGGTTCATTGTCTTTTTCACCATGCTGATTTTCTCTACTGTCTTCCTGTCAGGGAAAAGGTTATTCACATAGTAACTCTGATAATTACACAGTATACGTATATAAAGTGGAGCACAATATACAACAAATTGATTCACATTAAAATATAAATAAACAACAAACATACGCATTTGAAATTGTTTAAATTGCTTTGTATATAATCAGATTGCTTTGTAAATCATTCTTTAATGTATTTTCTCTGTAAATATCTGTAAATATTAAAATAACAGTAAATCTACTTTTCAATAATAATTTTCTCAGTTAACGTTAACAGAGTCAATCTTGAAAACTGTTAATTTGTTACAATGAATGTAAAATAGTAAACACAACTAAAACGAGCAGAATGTATTTTTCTTGTCGAGGAATATTGTCGGACCTCTCGCATTCACAACAGTTTGTGCTTTGTTTATCTGTGAAACAGATATAATTAAACGTTCAACGTTAGTTGAAAATTGTTAAATTGTAAAGGGCCAGTTACTTCAGTTAAAATGTTTAGTTTAGGAATGTTTATGTGTGGCCAATGCATTATTTTTTTATTATTGCTATGTGTTGTTTGTTAATTATTTGATGAGAGCTGTGCACTTACAGTGGAAGAATACTGTTGGAGCCCCACAACACAAAGCAACTACTACATCTAAAGGGGTGGGCTGGTTGCACAGAGCATACTAAGTATTGTCAGAACTGCACATTTTTTCTGTAAAGTGATTTATTGTTAGGTTCTTAAAAGTAAATATACACACCATCTTACCATATTCAAACCTGGATCTGAAGCTTTCCTGGTTAGCCAAAGTTCTAAGACCTGTGCTCTGAATCTTTCTGCAAACTCAGCGTAGCGGCAGATGAAGTGCAGGACAGACGAGTGGTGGATGTACACGGAAGAGAACGTGTGGCAGGATGAGAGTGCCATGTTGATGCAGTTTAACTGAGCCTGAGAAAAAAGTGAATAAGCAACATACTGTGTATGGCAAAACAACTAATACAACAAAACAGAGATTGTCAAAGCTCAATTTATGGTTCAAATGTAGTTTGTAAAAAAAGTGATAAAAAATTATCCCAAATCCTATTTAATGGCCAGACAGCACTGTGTGCAAGTAAAGGACAGCAGATAAAAGGTATTTAAATGCCTCGGAGTGGTACTAGATTCAACATGTTCAAAGAAATTCTAAAAACTCAATTTTAATTCACGAAATTTGGATAAGGCAGCAATTTTGCACTCAATGATACTATCTCATATTAAGTACTGTATTACAAGCTAGTCCTACACAAGTTGTTTTTTAGATTTGAAAGCAGCCTGTTTGATCTAAAAGGTCGTACACGTTTTGGCGCCTCCACCTATGAATGATTTTATCAATCAAAAATCTTCTGCTGGATCCCGAATAACTTGGGCCACTGTGAGAGTGGACTGTGAAAACGTCTTGTCATATCAGGATGTCGCCTTCTCAGAGAGGGATTGCAAAGGTTTTCATACCTTTAAGACAAAAAATATTTATTATACCATAGGGAGACGCAAATCTCTGGAATAAACTGCAGTAGAAATCAGTACAATATAGAGGTATGTGCAATAAGAATTAGTGCAATATAGGGGTGTGTACAATTGGAATCGGTGCAATATGGGGACATGTGCAATACAGATAAATAGTTTTTTTAATTTTGTCCTGCTTCTGTCCAGCTGTAAACAAACTGTGTAAATATTGTGTGTATGCTTTCGGTCAACCTGCCAGGGGCTATAATCTGGAACTATAACATTTGTTTAACTATTCATTGATATGCATTGTCCCCATCTTTCCTTACATAAATACATATATATTAGATTCTCTCAAATATATTATTGTCATTCAATAATCTCTAGCTCCAAGCTGTAAAACTGTCATCTGAGGTCTGACTCTACATTGTTTCGAGTGAAATGCCAAGGTTAAATCCTCACCTTATCGAGGCTGGGGCTTTTGTCCTGTGTCACTGACAGCAGGTAGAGGGCAGAGCGGAGCACAAAATGAGGAAGGACACAACTGCCCTGTTCCTGCACTGAACGCAGCAGCCACACCACGCTAGTGAACACAGTCTGGTCTGGGAGGAGCCTCAAAAAGTGCAAGATAACACAATAAAAAGACGAAAAGAAAACAAAATTGTAATTGAAACCTTATATTTTCAGTTGAATACTATTTTACTGACATTTACTGGCCACAGATAACTGACATTTACTGGCCACAGATAACAGACAAACAGACAAACTAATGGTTCTAAATGTAAATAGCATGAACAAATCAAACCCTTACCTTACTTCACAGAGGCTCCAACTTGTGTGGTTGGTCATGTTATGATTTATGAGGGGCTTTTCTGCACAAGTCCCAGAAATATACACTAACAGTTACATCTTGTGACATTTTCATTTAACCTCTGACATGACAGTGTTGCAGCCCTCTGAATATTTTCTGTTTTTAGAGCATTCCCTGAATCCCAATAGATTATTTAGCTTGAAATTCCCATCAGATCAACAGAGAACTGGATAAACCCATCTGGCTTTCACAAACATTCAACTTTACAAGTATTTGATTTCTCATACACTAGTGGATTGCATTTCAATACCAAATGTTCTAGTAAATCTAAATGCACTGCAATTGTTGATTCAATATTTGCATTTAAAACCATTAGAACAGGTCTATCTAATAATGTGATTAGTGATCGCTGAAGTACACTTACATGTAAGCCTCCTACATACTAATGTAAATCTATGATCATTGCTTTACAGCATAAAGTATAGAGGCTTTCATTTATATACCAAGGAGGTAAAGGACAGATTCAACTTTACCCAGGAGTACAGACTCTCAAATGATAAAATATGCAGTCTAGGAACAACCTGTGATCTGTAGCAGCGTCATGGAAACAAAAATATTACAAAACAAACTACTATTCCTCTTGTTTCCTAAAATACAGTGGCTGAGAGTCCAAAGCATATGAAAAAAGCTGGCTCCAAATATTAAGCACAGTTTACGGGAAACTGGAGGCAAGAGACCTGAACATAAAGTTGTACTAATTGCCTTTCCTGACGAACATAACTCTCGTCGGGAGTCATCTGGTTTGCTCCTTATTCATTTTGAAACATGGGTCGCTTTTAACATCAGCAGGGTATAATATTATTTTTAATTTAAGTTACATTATTCTTTATTATAAATGCTTTAATGTACAATTAAAGACAAGTGGACTGTACTTCAGTTAGAGATATTGTATTACCTGTCACCTTGTTGAAATGCCAAGTGGAGCAGAACCAGCATACAGTACTGAGTTGCCCTTTGACCTTTGTAGTCACACAGCTGAAGCCCAGGGGCCTCACGCAGCACAGAGGCCCAATCAGACAGAGGACAAGACAGAGCAGGAAGATGGTACCGCAGAATGTTCTTCACCTCCTTGGCCTCTGCTGGAAAAAGCATTAAGCGTTAAGTAAGAATTTATCACAGCCAAACACAACATTATGGTAAAGAGTGGAGGGAAATCTTTTGGCTTAATCCTTCGTGACAAAGTAAAAATAACAGTTGTTAATGTAACTCAAGATATCAGCACATTTCCACCTATACATTAAAACGTAATGCTCACATAGAAGCAATAATATATATTTAACCAGGCATACGGGTAATCTAGAAGCCGTAAAGACTGCTAAATGAGGTAAATGAGTGAAAAGTGATGATGTAAAAACATGGCAAGAGCACACCACACATGTGCTATAGTGGCAGAAGCTTATATGGAACGGAAAAAGACGTTATAATGCAACATACATAATAACAAATACATTTATGAGACAGACAGATGAAAAAGCCAAGGACACTGGAAATAGTCTGAAATGAAAAAGAAAAAACGATGGCAATAGCTGAACAAGGAGATTGCGTCCTTCTATGGGTGGTCTTTCGGGGAACATGGAAAATGAAGAAAAAAGGGGTAGGAAACAGACAAGATTTAAAGAAGTTAAAGATGGGAAACAAGAAATTAACAGCTTTTAGTCCATGAAAAACTACAATGATTCAAAGGAATTGAGATAACAATCCAGATATATATTGTGTGTTGTAATTTATAGGTGCAGTATACATTAAATATATTGTGTGTAGACAACATTTAAACATAAACAATATGAAACAACATGTTATTAAGTGTTATAATGAAAAATTGGAAAGATCACAAAAAAATGACAGAAGCTCGTCTGAAAAAAGAAACATCAATGGACAAAAATAAAACGGACAAAACAACAGATGGGAGTAGATTTAGAGAGCAGACTGTGGGCTCCGACTACGCTTCTTTTCAGTTCAAAATACATCATATTACAAAAGGAAATGTAGAGTGTAGACTTTCCTGCTGAAGAAAAAAAGCTGAATTTAAATAACTGAAGGCAGAAGGTGTATAATAGAGAAGAAAGAGATAAGGTTGATGAAAGTCATTCACAAACATAAACAGAACTCAGACTTATGCCATATGCCCAAAAAGTGTTTTATTTTAGTAAACAAAATTCAATTAGAAATGTAATCTGACAAAACTAGAAAAATAGCTATTTTAGATTAAAATGCTCAACTAGCTGTTTTCAATATAATGTTAAAAGTCAATAATGAAATGCCAATAATTTGAAGTGTAGGTTTACCAAGCTGATTCCAGTTGGATTGTTTGTAAAGACACATGCTGAGCTTAAGCAGGAATTCGCTGCAAGATACATTAAGATTTGGGTTCCTGAAAGTAGAACAAAGAAGAGTAAAATAAACAATTCAACAAAAGTTCTGAAAACCATCACCATACCGTATATGTGCTCAATCACCATATGCCAGAAAAATCAATGGTCGTTTAACACACCAATCCAATCCAGGCTAATGTTGGCTATGAGTTTTGTAACTGTATTCATAGTATTATATAGTCCTGTTATTTTTCCCAATGTTACTAAATCACAATCTGCTTTAATATATGAAAAAAACAAAGCATATTTACAGGCAAAGTCCTATGCACACTATGTTAGCAATAGCCGGTGAAAGATGCTTCTGAATACGTCTTTGGCATCATACCGTCTGATACAGAATGATATCAGAACATACTTTTCCCAGCTTCACACTTATACACCTTCCCACCTATTACAGGGAGGAGCTCTGTGAGCTTTGTGTCTCCTGGGGCATCATTTCTACCTGTTTCCTGTGCAAAGCAGCCCTTTGTGCTCCAATGCCAATCGGAGGAAACCCGAGGATGCTGAGAGAAAGAGAGAGGGAGAAGGAAAGCCAAAGAAGGAAACAATCACACTGATATAGAAAAGGTTCTTTATATGAAACCATATATATATATATATATATATATATATATATATATATATATATATATATATATATATATATTTATATGAAAACTTTTCAGTCTACTGCTCCTTATGTAGGTGTTTAGATGCAAAACCTCAGTTAATGTTTAAATGCCACCATGTCCACAAAGTTTTATTTCGTAATTAGGTTTATCCGAACAAAATATTAGGTGTTTCTAAGGTTTGTAAATTAAAGGGCATCCAGCTACATGTTAGAAGTCCCCAAATAAGCCATCAGCCCTGGTCTTCCTATTCCATTGCGCACTGTGCCCTCAGTCTCTGTGCACAGAAAATCTATGTACCGTACACAAATTACCTTTAGAAGCATCACAAAACACAAGGCCAATTGTCCTGACAAAAGTTCCAGGCTTTCTGGGTGTGCAGCTCACAGAGGCTCAGTGTAATGGAGACTGAGAGCACAGATAGACAGCAGGAGTGGCCCCTCCAATGGCCCCATCTTGGTGATATGATTAAAGGTGCACAATGTAACTTTTTTGTGGAGGGTACGCCACCTGCTTATCACATCATGCAATTTACAACAGTAAAATTGTGATTTGTTGACATAAAATACCCTAGACCCCCTGCTTCCTTCTGAAAATTAAATTCAGAATACTATCCATGCCTACAAAGGTCTTGTCAAAGACTATATTCAACTGCGGGTGAAAGTGGAGGTTAATTCGAAATTTTGCCAACATCACCAAAAGAGCTGGGCGTATGAACATACGACACAGTTCATAAACAAGATTTTTGTCTTTTTCATTGTAAGTGGACTAAAGCACGTACTTAAAGAATCTAATGGACATTAAGGCTGTCATTCTTTTAATAAGCCATGTAAATTGCTCAGATCTCAGGTTTTGCATGGGTGTGTGATACCAGTGTGGCCACAGTGTGCACGAGTGATGTTGTGTGTGATGTTGTGTGTTTGCCCAGACATATGAAAAGTTAGATGGAACATTGGTTGTCAGTGCTGTTCCTGGCAAACATTACTCAAACTGGTACAAAGGCTGTGGTGGTTTAGGCATACACCCAAGACTGATTTTGTATTCTGTGGTATATTTTTTAGATGATAACAATTAGTATGTGCAGTAGATTTGTAAATGAATGACTCACAATTGATGCACCAAAATATTGAGCAGAAGCAAATTTGTAGCGAGTTAATAAATGTGCCTAAATTCTTTGTTGTATACAAACCTCATTTACTTACCAAGCTTCATCACAAAGACAGGCATGAGTGATGGAAGGAGGAAGAACTGAGAGGACAATATTGAGTAGAAGTACTGCAATATCTGAGCATTGGGTGCATGTAGACTGGCCTTCTACACACAAACACAAAATAATAGTTATTTTCCAGCAGTAATGGACATTGTGTGATAAGGTCAGAGAAGATGTTTTGATCAGAACGTGGCTTGAAAACAGATGTGTGGATTCATACAGCTTTTTTTTCCAAGTGTTTTCCTTTCAAGAGTGTAGAAAGAACAGAAAGAAAAGAAAACAACAAAGCAGCTGAGCAAATATACTGTATGCGTGTTGATATTATCGCTTACAATGACAGCGGGTATCCAAACAGAGTCACAACAGCGCAGCATACACCGACACAGGGACTCCAAGGCATCTTCATTTTGCTCTGTTTTTGATGGAGCTGTAAATGCATTCTGTTTTAGACCCGGCTCTGACGCACACTCCTCAGCCAGCCTTAAAAGTGAGCAAAAATGAAAGAAAATGAACAAACAGACTGATCGCGTTGAGGCTCCCAAACTGGTGTCTGACATGTTGTGCTGACCTGCTAGCGGACTGAAAACAGACCAGAGCCTGGAGGAGAAAGCCATGGGACACAGAGGCCTGGCTACGGGCATTGGACTTCTTCAAACTGGCCTAAAGGATCAAAGAAGCATCACATCTTATCACACGTAATATTGTTAAATTGCATGTTGAATTGAAAATATACATGTCTGAAGGTTTCACTCACAGAGTTTTGGTGGTATACATGTGAGGACAAAGACAGCTCTGAAAATCTCTTGGTGATGCTCTCTATTAGTGCTGTTATCTCCATGAACTGGACCGGTCGAGACTGGTGCTTTTTTCTGTATAATAAGAACAAGCCAAAAGTAGATCTGAAAACACATGGTTTCTTTTGGGCTCAATTAAAAAAACAGCAATACTCAGTTTCAGTCATTGTAGGACTTTAGGTATGTATCTGTATCTGTGTTTAAAATATTCCTATATTGACAATTTACCTAAAATAAATATACGATATTGTTCACACATTCTGCCTTTGTAAAATGTGAAAACACAATTGATGGCGCAGTAGAAGACATGAAGTAGCTATGGCATCATTAGTGTCCTTGGCATTATACAACTGATGTTTACATCTTGTGCATGTTTTGTATACCTGAACAGAATGCAGGTGGCTTTCACAGCCTGTGTGGCCAGCAGCAGACAGGGGGAGGACACCCCGGCCGCCAAAGCCTCGGACACAGCGACAAAGCCCGGGCGACTGGGGAACAGGCGCACCTCTGGGGGCTGTCTGTGCATACATACAAACACAAATATTGCCCCAAAGTAAAGACACATAAACACAACACACACAGTAAAGTCAAAACTGATGCTTTGTGTAACCTGACTCCAGTTACCTGAGCATGTAACAATAAATGACAACTAGATTAAACACTGCAGAGCTTTTGAAGTTTATCTCTGATTTAAGATATAGGATCAAAACAACTACAGACTGTCACTGTTGACAAAACAACGCCCCTTTAGAATGGTTTGAACACTTTCCTATAAAGGGACATGCCAAGACCACACAGTGCACAGACTAAAGCGTGGCTGTTAGAGCTGAGTTCCTTGTCAAGCACAAACCAGCAGAGCTTGCTCAGCACTTCCTAGCTCTTCTCTGTTCTCCTCAGCGTAAAGGACAAATCACCTCCCCATTAAAACCTCTTATCCCTTGTACCATCACATCCGACTGACTATACGTTTAATTAAAATAATGTCAACCCTGCAGAAATATGACAGTTTGTTAGTTACTGGTCATATATTATCATCTCCCGACCAGCGACAGTTCATTCTCAACTAATTAAGTGTGCACCATATTTAAGTTTTACAGTCAACCTCGACTCAGGGTCAAAGGAGCACACCACCCAATATGCTCATGATGAACGCTACTGTCTCTGCCTCAAACCTGGGCCTGAAGCGGGATAATTTTTCCACTTTCACTTAATTCAGTTATGTTGTATTTGGTGTTTTTTTAATTGCTATTTTTGATTCATTTCATATTTAATGCAAGCCAAGTCCACCACCAGCTCTATGCAAGGCAGGGGTACCAACCATAAAGAGGCAGGATATATTTCTTTTAGGCATGGGTCTAGTTGTTTTTGTGTGGATTTGTTGCATAATGACTAAAAGTTAAGATTCCACCCACTCAATATTTTATCCCAAAAGACAGTCATCCGATTATTGCACTTAACTCATAATGGAATGACATTGCACACTCACCTCTCTAGTATGTCAGTCAGTAAAAGAAGTCCTTGTTTGGGCACTTCTAGGTTGGTCAGCCGTAAAGCCTCCTTCAGACTGCGCACCAGAGATTCAATACCTCAAACAAGAAGTTCACATTTGTAACAATAGTGGGCAAAAAAACAAAAAAAAACACTATTTTCAATCATTTATAACATTCAATCATGCAAGTGTGTTTAATAACCAAATAAGCTCCTCTAATCATAACCACAAATAGTGGCCATGGGACATTTTTCAACTCCACAACTTGACACAACTGTGAACCAATCTAATGTGTTCTTATTAAATGAAAGCAGAACATAATAATAGATGCTGCAGCAGGAAAACATCTTGGGTACAAGGAAATTAAGTTGATTGTGTTTTTAAACTATTCCTAGGAAGGAATACATGCAGGGGAAGAACAAATTAGTTTCTGTTTGTGGCTCTGAGGCTATTTGTCTAATTTTATCTGCAATCTAGCTTCTAGTCATTTTAGCCATGGCCTAAAAATAGGGCTTCAAAACCACTGTGTAGAAGCAAAACAATTACTCGTGTATCCGGTCCGGTATTTAATTTGACCTGCACTTCTGCATGGATGTGGCGCTTCCTGAGTTGTATGTAACATATAAAGTAAAATGCAAACTTCTGCGTGTACTAAACTTTCAACGATATCATTTGTCATTTTGATCATAACATGGTAGTTGTGTGCGTGTGTCTGACAGGTCAAAGTAAAGATTGGCCCTACCATAGACAGAATGGCACTGGGAGAAGAACAGAGAGTCCTCAGTCAAGAGCCTCAAACAGGTGTAGACGAACCACAGCAGAGCTTCACTTTTAGTACTCGCAAGCCTGTCAAACAGAAACTCTGCAAGGACAGGGGCGCGAGAAAACAAAAAACGCAATTAACATCAAACAAAATACTGAACTTGGATGGAAAATATGGTTAGTAAGCAAACCACAGAGGGCTGTTCTTTGGCAGTGTGAGTGAAATACCGGGAACATCAGCTGTAATGAAGGGAGTGCTGTACTGACGAGGAGAATGAACCAGGACAGATGCAATACACTTGGCGCTGCTCACCTGCAACATCTCATCGCCACTCAGCAGCAACTTGAAATAACAAAAAAAACACATCTGATTAGAATGCATAAGGGCGGATACACTGTTTTAAAATAATGTGCTTGGCTGCGGCGTTGTTTGGACACTCTTTAAGATATACGAGTACTATTAGTGCTACACGGCCAACAGCAGATGGGAGTGCGGATGAAAAGAAGCTCTCATCTCTAAAACACTACTACATCCCTTACATTGGAAGTGTGTATTCACTTTTAAGGACAATCATAGTGTGATGGTAATGTCTGAGTCTGATACAATATGTAGAGAATTAAAAGCTTTATTAATTCAAGGACGTGGGCGTGCTCAGCTCATGCCCTGTAGTAAATGTTTTAACAGCAAGGACTTCAACTGGTGATATTAAAATTAAGCTTTTATGAAGTCCCATCTCTTAGTATTTTCAAAGACAAATCTGCTGAGATTTTCTTTTCTTTGAATCAAAATATGAAAACAACCCGAAGACTTGGGGGCTTAATAGAGAATGCTTTCTGGTAAAACATTGATAATTATGAATCAACAAACCGGACAAATATGGCTGACTTGAATCCCAACTTTACAGGCTGTACAGTAACGTGAATTATTCTGGACATAATCAAACTGTCTGTAATCCCCACATCAATTTCCCAGACAGGGATTACTAATATTTACTCTCTGGAAAATCCATGTGTGATTCCCACCCAAAGACACATTAATCCAGGCTGTGGACCTGTTGTTATGGTAAACGTCAGAGTCCGAATGCACATGTGGTTGATTGGAGCAGGATGTTTGGACAGACCTTTTTCAGGATGAGAGGCAGAGGGCTGTGCTCCAGGGGCTGTTGCTCCGGGGTCTGGCTGTTCTGAGAGTCTTCACACATGAGCGGAGCGGCAGCACTGCTCATCAGAACAGACACTGCTGCTGCCACTTGCACCAGCAGCCACAGCAAGCCTGAGAGATGACAAACCGCAGTCTTTGTTGCCTCTTTGATTATTATGGTTATTTGTTACAGTAAGACTCTTACTCTGACTCTTACCCATGCAGTTAGTGATGAGTATAGTAGAGCTGGCATTGGCTAAGGTTGGGAGCAACAGACTACATACTCTGTCCCTAATGTGGGCAGGCACAGCTGCAGCATCTGTCCCAAACAGTTTGAGCCACACAAATAATATAGAAGCCTTCAGCTCTTCATTAGGGGACAGCAGGGTTGAGCACATGACCTCCAGCAAGGGCACTAAAGGAAAGAGTTTATCACACATTTAAACTACAAGACATTTACTGAAAGTCTATTTGAAAGAGCTGTCCACACTATCTGAGTTTTACAGTGTCTAAATTACATGGGAAACAAACAGTGTGTCGTCGACAGCAGGCAGAAAAAATAAAAGAGTATTTGGCATGATGGATTACAGACGGAAACAGGCCTCGCTGCTTTGTGAGCCACATCAAAACCCCACATTAACGAGCAGAAGTTTCCAGAAATGTTTGATTGAACTAAAATATATGAAGCGGCAAAGATGAGAGCCAGGGACAGAGACAAACTGAGCAGAGACATGATGCTGCGGCTGGAGCAGAAGATAAGAGAACTGCAGAAACAACAGGTGAAAATACCCCTTTCATGATGGAAAAGCGCAGCGACCTCCTTGGATCTACAAGTAAAAGAGATTTAACAAACTAGTTTGCTTTCTTGTGTCAGAGAAACGCAATGGCTCTTATCCTTGTTCACTATTCTAGCAGCCGCTGTGATCCTGCACTCTCATCTGTGATCTGCTTTGCTTCAGGGAGCTGAACTCAAACTCTGTCTGGTTCTGCAGCCCACTACAACAAAAACACATTATTTTGCAACCAAAGAATATATTAGTGTTTCAATGTAGAATGGCCTTTGCTTTGAAAATACAATGATAGTGTGGGAAATGGCATATAAGAAATCACTTAAACATGGCTTAGGGTAATAATGTTCTGTAAATGATTAATCCTGGATATAGCAGTAATATAGTTTGTTTGTTTGTTTAATTTGTGTTTTGTTTTTAACAGTGTACTCATGAAAACTATTTTTTCTCAAATACTTTTGTATAATAATTGCCCCATTGTTTCAGTAGTTTCCATCAAATATTTTTTTCCTCCATGCAGCCTATTTTGTAACCACCGTCTCAGTTTTAGATCTCACATTGTACAAGACAGTACAATGTGTAGAAATAAGCAGGATGTGGCCATAAGCAATATGAAAATTGAAAAGTTTAAGATCGAAAAACAGGAAGGTTCAGAACAAAGGTTCAGACGAGTTCAGCTTTATAGAGCCAAAGACAGAATGTGTCATGTGTTTTAAGCTGTGTTGTCAGAGTGTTGCTGTTGTCATTAGTCCAAACAGCCCCATAGAGAGATGTTGAGTGACAGCGACAGACAGCCACACAGTCAATAGTGGCAGCCCACATCTTACATCAGCACTGCATTGACCTATTCCAGAAAAGCCTCTTAAATCTATACAACACATGGGAGGAGAACTCAAAGCAACGTAAAATAACCAGCACAAATTTAGCACTGGAGCACAACGCTTCACCTAAATACACACCCACATGAGGTTGATTAATGGCTCCCATTATTCAAAAGAGTAATGGTTCAGTAAGCAGACAGACAACATGCGGGTGGTGGAATGGCCGAGACAGAATCACTTACCTAAAGGCAGCATTTTATATGACATAAGTTATCTGAATCGAGCATGAGTCAACGATTTTACAGTTTTTGTAGTGTAAGTTTTGTAGTGTAGTTTTTGATACAGCAGTTGGAATAAACCATCAACAACGCACAGTAAACAATGTTTCATTGGTATAATAAAATAATTCTCTAAGAAATGTCCTCTGGTGTATCTGGTGTGACCACCAAAACGGCTGCTGAAGTTGCTGCATATGTGCAGGATCTGGAACACGCTGTGGTATATGCCGACCCAGAGCCTCCCAAACACGCTCCATGAGTGATGTCCGAGTCTGCTGGACATGCAAGAACTGGGATGTTTGAGCATGAGGTGATGTGGATGAATGGCACTAAATGGACATGTCCCCCATTGAGCATGTTTGGGGTGCTCTGGATAAGACCTCCTGCCAATATCCAGCAACTACAGAGGCCTTTTTGGTGGTAACACAGGATACGGAACTTTTCAGACCCCCACAACAAAACAAAAGTGAACATTTCAGAGTGGCCATTTATTGTGGCCAGCCTAAGGCACACCTGTGCAATATTCATGTCGTCTCATCAGTATTTTAATATGCCACACCTGTGAGGTCAAATTGAATTGCTGAGTAAGACTGATTTGTGAACAATATTTGAGAGAAATGGGTAAAAATTTAAGCAAAAGCAAAAGTTTATATATTTTTTCAACGTAATATTGGACAATGTAATGTAGGATACATACTCTCTTGGGTTAAAATGTGTCTTACCATAGTGTGTCACAAGCACATTGGCAATGTTGGGGACTGCTTCCAACAATCGCCCAATGAAATTAAATGTTGATATCAAACACTTGGCATTGAATGGGCCACTTAGCTGGAAAGAAAAAAAAATCAATGATATCTTAGCCAGTAATGAGACTATTACAAATGATAATATCCATTGGAACTGGACAAGTAAAAATGAGGCTAAATCTATGCAGAATCAGGCTTCAAACTGATGAATTGTGTGGGATTATAAAGGCAGCAGAGTCGGCATGAAAAATGAGACTCACAAATGTTGACTTTAATGTATGAATTGGAAAACAATAACGCTAAATACTGGAGGGATCTAAAATCAACATAAAAAAGCCTTATTTTCAGCTCAGCCGTCCTGTGTGTTCTTGGCTGTTATGACTCATTTCTTTGGAGAATTCTAATCAGGCTCTATTCTGTCCAATAAATGAGTCGTATAGACCCTCTGTCATCATCCCCCGGCATAGACACAACTGTTTTCTGCCTCTAGCATCATCTGCTCAACAGGCTTTTGAGACCCACATTTTGGAGTGGCACCAAAAGTACACCTGTTTGAGCATTGGATCAGGACGTTTGTTAAACTTATACGATACATGAAATTCAGTTACAAGGTGCTCTGCATAAACAGCGGTGCAGCAATATTATGTAATGTATAATATACATATTATGTATACAGTTCATGCAGTATGTATGGCTGGTTGATTATTACATGCATAAACATTTGTGATATTGAAATCAAAGAAATACATATCAGTTGAACACAATTGTATTCTTTTTTAGGGTTTGGATGTGATGTAAAAAGTTGTGAATGTTTGGCAACCACTTCACAATATAGTAGTTTTATAAGATAAGATAAGATAAGATAATCCTTTATTGTCCCACATGCAGATCTATGCAAAAGGTGCATGTAAAATATGTCTTACCTGTTTGAGTATCTGATCCAAGACGAAGCGAAAGGGTGGCTCACTCTGCAGCTCTAAGAGCAACTGGAGTAGCACTGTTTCATCAAGGTGTAAATGCAACAAGAAGGAAAATAAGTATGTATTTTTTTGCCATTTATTATAAGTGTCTTATTTATACTAATCATTTCAATACTGACCCGCAGTACCCAGAAATCAGGACTGAATCACTATTACTTGTTTTCAAATTTAAGCTGTAAAATATGTCTTTAAAAAATCTATAATTCATAGTATGGGACCTTTCAGCTCAACTGATTCCATTCCATAATCCATAAACTATTAAAATGGTTGTCCCTGGGGTAAATTTGAAATTCAGTCTGTTATGTGTGATTTCATAACATTCAAACCTAGCAGCAGAGACAGAGCAGCTTGTGTAAGTGCTTAGCATCATGAAAGCAACTAAATATTTGTTCAGCTAAAAACTCATTATTTTTCTGAGTGCAAAAATGTTAAAAGTCTTGTCTATGTTTAAAACATATATATATCCTTCACCTTGGTCAACCTTTTCCAAAGTAGAATTGTCCTCTGTGGTCTGATGCATTCCTAAGAAAAGAGGAAAAACGTGTTATGCAACAAACTCTTACAGCAAGTAAAGTTTAGACAGGACTGGAGGACAAAAAAATTGTAAAGATAAAGAGGATGGAGGCTTAGCCTACAACACATGGTAAGATAACAAAAGTAGTTAAGGCAAAGTGCAAAGACCTATTTCATTCTACTCAATGAGTGACTTTACAAGCGGAGTCACAATTTTAAATGACTCCTTCCAACGCTAAACATGCTTGATTTAACACAATAAAACGAACATAATAAGTCATGGTTGAGATGAAAGGTATATCTTTTATTGGATTAAGTCTTTATTGGCGCATGGTGCTGCTCAGTTCAACAGAACCATCCCACAAGCACTGCACAGACCACTTTAATGTTCTGCCAGAGTAGTTAGCACTCAGCAAACAGATTACCATTTGCCCCACAACTCTATTTTGATTGTATCACAAATGGTTTAGACTTTAATCGTGAAGCTGCAATAACCACATTGAATGTGTCTATTGAGAAGAGCTTCTGACTTTTAATGAACCTTCCAATTTACCTAATTTCATAAATTTTGCCTTATTGTGGCTCCTGACAGAAAACAAATAAAGTAAAAGACTGTTAAATACACTGATCCTACAAGGAGATTGACTTAACTGGGCAGTCCTTAAAATGAAATTGCAGCACACTGCAAACATCGGTACAGAGATATTTTTTTCTTCCAATTTTGTATATGTTACACTCTAAAGTCCCATTGTCTGACTTTTTAAAATGTCACCCACACAATAGATTACTGGAGAACATGTATCTAAAGAATACTTTGTATGGTATGTCTGAGTTTCTCACCAAGTAGCGAAGCAATAAAACGCAATGAGACCCTTTGGTCTTGTCGAAGCAGTTCCTTTAAGGCCCCTGGAGAGCACTTCAATACCCCACTGACTCCAGACAGGGCATAAGACTTTCTCACAGACTGTGGAAAAAGGAGAGGAGGGAGGATTATGAAACTGGATCCCAAATTCACCCAAATATTACACTATAAGTACATAATATACACACTGCTTAGTATGACAAAAAGACTGTTGTTGCAATATCCACTGAGAAGTATAGCAATTATGTTATATCATATTTGTAGCATTTTCTTTTTGCTGGGTTTCAGATGACGTCATAACGTTCTTATTCCGCCCCGCCCACTTTGGCCTCTTTTTGCCACGGATCTGCCTCTTCCGTGGCAAAATGGTGGCATCACACACAGCATATTTCTCGCTTCTGGGTCCAAGGCGCGTTCTTCAGCTGATTGTTAAGCTTTTTCTCATGCTTTAAAGTTAAATCTGTTTTGTGCTTGAAGCAGCTCTGTGAGACCACTGTATGTTGCATTTTATTTTCTGTGAAACCGCAAGTGCATGGTAGTTGTTGTTATGTTAGCTTTACTGTGATGGCAAATTCTGCTCTGAAAGTTGTGAAAAGCATTTATAAACTCATTGGATGCTCGTAATGAAATAAGTAAGTGAGCAATAACTTTGGACCACTGCTAAACAGTTTTGAACAAGCTCTGTTTTTCAAGTTGACAGTAAATATCCGGTATCAGCTAGTCTGCCTAATTATTTATTTTATATACCCATATCTACAACACTTCTCTATCCAGGCTTTTGTTTCAACATTATCATAAACGTAACAAAACAGGTCAATTCATAAATTCAAGCCACTTCATTCTTTATATTCTTATTATTGAAGGAGAAAAATAAGCTTCTCTGTCCTGTGTGTGTTGATTTCTGATCTATTTGAACAAAATGGATCACAGCGCTGTGGTGTAGTGTACAAAATGGAACAAAACCACCTGTTTAGTTGCTGCTGCTGCTTTGACCGGGTAGTGACGTCACACCCAATAACGCCATAGGGCTCACACCCCATCAAAACACTCTAGAATCCCTAAAGTTCAAAAGTGAGTTGGAGGACAGGACAGCATTTGCTTTGACATGGTTTATGATTAATGTTGTTGTGATAATTGGCCAATTCACACATGAAACAAAAACTGGTGCAAAGTTCAGCGTCCTCTATATAAGCATAAAAGACAAAACAAAAATTTCCCCCACACAATTGCTTCAGAAAGTGGTGCCATTTTATAACTTCAAAAACGTGCTTGTTGTCAGTTTCTAGAATTTGATGATGTCATAATATCAGATGGCGGGCGAGGGCCTGTGAGACTCTATGAGAGATATACTGTTTTTGAAAGAAACATCCAAAATAGAAATAGAAAATTAAATGTTTGATTTGTGAAGATGTTGAGCTTTGTGCCTTTTTTGTTTTATGTGGATAGGCTCAGTAATTACAGAGATATGAGCCATAAACCAGGTCAAAACATCTGCAATTTGGAGGTTAAAAATCTAAATCTATGATAGAATTCCGACTAGTCTCCAATTCAGTTTTAAACTTAAGATATTGCAGATTGTTATCCACGAAAAATATTGACCTAGAGGTTCTGTTCACGTTCTAAAATTGGATGGTATTGTGACATAATCAAATATCCTAAATAGAAATCCACAAATGTTGAACCTTATCCTTTGGCTCCACAAACCTACAACATTAATATCATGGTTTGAAGTCCTTTCAACTGCAAACAATCACACTTTTGAAGTTGAATAATGGGACCACTTTCAGAGGCTGTGCCAGTTTTTGTTTCATGTGGATAGGCCCAGTGATTACGGAGATATGAACGATAAACCAGGGCAACATCTCTACAATCTGACGGCTCCTGAATCCTGACCTGCTCCAGCTCAACGTTAAACTACAGTGATGCTAGTATGTTGTAAAGTCACGTGATGTCAACACCCAGAGAGACACTTTTCCCATTAGACTTTGCCATTGAATATCTTAAAAGATAAATTCACAAATTGAACCTGATGATTTCCCCAAGTCACTAGACCCAAGAACTCATTTATTACAACAAACGTATGCATTTTATCATGATAGCTGCCCACTGACGACTGATGGAACGTTACATGCGGTTTTACACAGACCGTTACCCCGATTCTGGAGAGATTTTCTGTCTCGCAACGGTGTAACTGTAAGATGTGTTGGCCCAGCGGTTAGAGACACAGACTCGGATGTGTAAAATCCTGAGTTCAACTTCCACTTTGACCCAACAACATTTTTTTTTCGGGTTTAAACATTTTAAACTTATAGATTGAACAGTCTTGTTTTGGGATGAGTTAGCTACACTCGCTAATACAGATCCTTGGCATAAACTAGTTTTAACCAGACGAAGTAGGGGTTTGGGTTAGGGGTTGGAGTTAGGGGTTAGGGGTAAGGGGTTATGGTTAAAAGTTAGGGTTAGGGGTAAGGGGTTAGGGTTTAGAGTTAGGGGTTAGGGGTAAGGGGTTAGGGGTTAGGGTTAAGAGTTAGGGGTTAGGGTTAAGAGTTAGGGGTTAGGGTTAAGAGTTAGGGGTTAGGGGTAAGGGGTTATGGTTAAAAGTTAGGGTTAGGGGTAAGGGGTTAGGGTTTAGAGTTAGGGGTAAGGGGTTAGGGTTAAGAGTTAGGGGTTAGGGTTAAGAGTTAGGGGTTAGCGTTAAGAGTTAGGGGTTAGGGTTAGGGTTAAGAGTTAGGGGTTAGGGTTAAGGTTAGGGGTTAGGGTTAAGAGTTAGGGGTTATTATTATACTTTTTTAAATTTATTTCAATAACAAATTACCATGATTACGATCAATAACAATGTTAGTGTCTCTGAAGTCTAGTTTCTGGGCTCTAGAATCGAGGTAACGGTCTGTGTATAACTGCACGTTGGAACGTTGTGATGTCACGTGAATCCCACCCTTTTGTTTCAGGTTCCAACCTCTAATGATTATGATTATATGCATTGTTCCTGTTTGTTGAGCACGACACACATCCTCAGTGTTAAGCCTCAGAGGGATTCAGCTGGTGATAAAGATGTCGTTGTGTTACCGCGACGTCTTGTCTCTCCATCATCTCCACCACACACAGCACACACAGCATCAGCCCGCCGCCTCCAGCTGGACCCAGGCGGCCGCACCACTGAGCCTCGTGTCTGAAGTGAATCTTCTCACAGATAATGTCCCCGGGAGACATTCTGTCAACAACACTCCTGTCGGAATCAAAACGTAGCGTAAAGTAATGACGGACGCATGACTGAGCTACAATTAGAAGCTAACTACGGCAAGAATTGACATTTGTTATTAACGTTTTAACTTTGCATTGACATAAAATGTTTTAAAGTTGGAAAATGTATCAAATTACTTACGAATCACAGTCTTTTCACTCTCAAACTGCATAAAATATGTTTTTTCCCCCTTGTTTTCTTTTATTAGCATTGTTTGCTAACTTTAAGGCGTGACGACTGAGAATCTAGCCAATCAGGTTGACTCTAACTTTGGTCTAGATTTTTTGTTGTCCAATCAAATTCAGGCTTCTGCTACATGCGCTTTACCCACGTGCCTACAGATCCATGCATTTATTATTCATATGTTGATAATGCATTTTAAACTAAAGTAGAGTAACATATATGCATATAACATCCAAAAACACCACCAAATGTGTGTGGGGTCTCCACAACGACATTTTTGGACAAGACGCCTTTATTTCTTAATTTATTTAGTTTATTTAGTGTATTTAATTTAAACTATTATCTACATCATTATCTACTGTTGGTCAATATTTACTGAAAATAATTAAATGAAAAACTAAATAAATCCTTCCTGAGGTCTACTGCAGGTGTGAGAGAACCTCAGCCAGACATGGTTAGTTCTGTAATTTGTCATGCAGTCATTGCCATAGAGACGGGGGAAAACAACCACATGAAACACCAAACTTGAGGTGAGTTATTCATCTATAATGGAAACAAACCAAGTCTATGGACTGTCAGCTCGATGATGCTTTGACGTCTTAAACCACTTCCTGCCACTCAACCTTTTGCATGCTTCATCTGTTTGTGGTCGTGTCTTTAGCAAATGTATCTTATATATTTAGGCATAATAATGTATTTATTTTTAATGGGGGGATGTAGTCGTGTAATATTTAATTTATAGCCCCACGTAGCAACATATTAAACATTTTTTTAAAGAAACCTGAAAAGATGTTTTAGTGAAACAATGTAAAGGGGCGGAGACTGAACACACGCGCGTCAGTGTGCGCGCCTGACGTGCGTCAAGTGTGTGTACTGTAGAGTGCACTGTGTGTGCACTGTGTGTGTTTACTGTAGTGTGTGTAGTGTGTGTAGTGTGTGTAGTGTATGTAGTGTATGTAGTGTTTGTAGTGTGTGTAGTGTATGTAGTGTATGTAGTGTATGTAGTGTTTGTAGTGTGTGTAGTGTGTGTAGTGTATGTAGTGTATGTAGTGTTTGTAGTGTGTGTAGTGTGTGTAGTGTGTGTAGTGTATGTAGTGTGTGTAGTGTATGTAGTGTGTGTAGTGTATGTAGTGTTTGTAGTGTGTGTAGTGTGTGTAGTGTATGTAGTGTGTGTAGTGTATGTAGTGTGTGTAGTGTATGTAGTGTGTGTAGTGTATGTAGTGTTTGTAGTGTGTGTAGTGTGTGTAGTGTATGTAGTGTGTGTAGTGTATGTAGTGTGTGTAGTGTATGTAGTGTGTGTAGTGTGTGTAGTGTATGTAGTGTGTGTAGTGTGTGTAGTGTGTGTAGTGTATGTAGTGTGTGTAGTGTATGTAGTGTGTGTAGTGTGTGTAGTGTGTGTAGTGTATGTAGTGTGCACTGTGCGGCAGGGCAGTGCAGGTGGCGTCTTCACCCCGCTGTGGGGAAAAGTTCCCAAAGCTGGAAGTTTCCAAGGCTGGAGTGATGGATTATTTTGGAAGTTTAGGACGTTTCATTGTAACTTAAATGTCTTTTCATCGTGGAGAAGAGGGCGCACAAACCGGTAAGTGAGACTAAATTTAAGCATGCTTGGATGAAACAAAATTAGAACATACAGTAAAGTTAATATTTACAGTTATCTTACTGTTATAGTTATCAAAAGCTTCGAGCTGAATTTATATGAACATTTTATAAAGTTAATATTTACAGTTACAGTTACATCTCACTGTTATAGTTATCAAAAGCTTCGAGCTGAATTTATATGAACATTTTATAAAGTTAATATTTACAGTTACTGTTACATCTTACTGTTATAGTTATCAAAAGCTTCGAGCTGAATTTATATGAACATTTATAAAGTTAATATTTACAGTTACAGTTACATCTTACTGTTATAGTTATCAAAAGCTTTGAGCTGAATTTATATGAACATTTTATGAAGTTAATATTTACAGTTACTGTTACATCTTACTGTTATAGTTATCAAAAGCTTCGTGCTGAATTCATATGAACATTTTAACACTGTTGTATCGTCTCGGACAGGTTTTGTTTTACTTTGTCAACCCTTTACTGGCCCCGGTTTACAGAGATGCAAAATCGTGCATTGGAAATGTTGGCCCATCTATTTGCACCCCCTTTGAACCTTTGACCTCTCAGTCAGTTTGTTGGCCCCGCGTTTCACCCTTTAACAATTACTACTGGTAAAATAGGGGAAAGGCGACATTAAATCCCGTTTCAGATCATCTAGACTTGTATTAGAAATGTATTGTAAGAAATATAAATTCACTCTAAATAATCATTTAAAATAATGAAATGCTCTATTTTATTGAATGATAGTGCATTATTTTCAATAGGCTTGCTACTGCTTTTGTGTAACCAGCACTTTAAGGTGCTCTGATAAAGACAGGTGACAGCAAATATGCAGCTGTTTAGTCTGAAAACCAAACTTCCCCCTTTGCAGAGTTTATATGTTGATCCAAAAGCAATGCGGGGGCTGTAACCAGAGGCAGACTCAGGACTCTACTTTCGGCCACATTTGCAGAACACCAAGAGCAGTATGGCCTATTCTTAAGGCTGATCGAAGAGCCATAAGTATCTCTGTGTCTTGTTACAGTACGCTGTATTGGTACTTTACACTACCCAGATAATACAGTTGTTATCAACAGCAACACAAAAAGGTCGCAAACATATTGTTTCTTGTCCCGCAGGTGTTTATGGGTCGTCCTACGAGCTAATCTTCTCTCCCATCTGTCTCCATCAGCATTTTCCACAACTGGTGTAAAGAATAAACATAATAAACAAACTTTGGGCTGGGTAAGTAAGTGTACCTAAAACAGTGGTTTGCATATGTCTTTGAATACACGGCAATAACAAAAAATGACATAGTGGTCTGACATAACAGAGAGAGCTTTTACTTCTACACAATGCAGCAGTGGGGTTTGCTTACACAAAATTACAGCTGATATCTGAAACGTTCTTTTTGTGTGGCTGTGAATGACTGGAATGACAGAGCCCTCCCCTCCATTTTGTCCAGCGAGGCTCTTCAGATCTTTCTGCGAATATGATGTTAACGAGTGACAAGAAAATTGCTGGAAACTGCAGCACTGTGAAAAGAGACGGAGTAGTGGGGGGAATAAGAACAAAACACTAAGGACTGAGCTTGCTGACTGCGGAGGATAAGCAGGAAGAAATGGCTAGAAGAAATAGTGAGATGATGTGCCGTTATTACGCTGCTGCAAAGATCGGTTTTACTGCTGGATGCAATTTCTTATCCACTTGCAACAACGTTCATGTTTCCAAAAGGAACATATCAGAACTAATATTTATTGCATGGTGTAATATTACAAATCCCCATCACACAGCTTAAACTTAAAGCATGATTCAATTAAAGGTGTTAATTTATCTTGTTTTTTGTCTGTTTTATAAGAGAAGCATGTGTGGAGGTTGCTTTTATAAGATAAGATAAGATATTCCTTTATTGTCCACACATGGGGAAATTTAATTGTTGCAACACAGGTAGATACAGAGGAAAAGGACAGATCACTTATAGGAAGTTTAAAAAAACACTCTTAAAAACAAAACTCTTATAAACAAAAACTCCTGTAGACAAAACCTCTCATTTCTTAATAAGAAATGGAGGGGAAAATAAAGACACAGCTTGCGTAAGACAAAATAATACTAATAATAATGGTAAAATAAACACTCTATTTTCATCAGTTATATGCACATGAATGTGACATTATTGCATGTGAGTACAACAGTAATTGCACAGGAATATTTTATGTTTGATTTAATATGAATTGTTTTTAATTTACATTTGTGGGTTGTCCTGTACATTTTGCCAACTGTACATTCAGAGGTGTGCAATAAATATATCTGTGGCAGGTGATATTGAACTTGTTTGTTGCTTTAGATTACCTGGTATGTCCAAGTAGAAATGAATTGAAGCTTGGAAAAGAGAGCAAAAGCAAAAGACAAAAAAACAAACACTCGGACAATAGTATTTTGAATTGCATAGTTGCTGACAGGTGGAAAATATTGATTTTCACAATTTTACTATAGTAAGTAAGTACATTTTATTTGTATAGCACCTTTCACAGACAGAAGTCACAAAGTGTTTCACAAAACACAGAATTAAAGAATAAAAACACAAAAAACTTACAGTGAGCAATACATATACAACAATATACAGTCAAATCAGTCACTATACTGTACAGCACATTCACAGATTTTTTTTCTTATTGTATTGTCTACAGGTTTTAAGAGTCCTGGTTGGGCTGAATGTAGCAGGACACTCTTTTGCTCAACGTGCTGCCTAAAGCCTGGAGGTCACCAAAGTCTCAATTGTGAGTCTTTATTTCTTTTCAGGATTTCTTTGTCTCTATTATGACCTGTAGATACTGTAGTTTTGGCCATAAGAATTTATTTTTAATCGGTTCTACACTTTTATAACTTCCCTGTGGCCTGACCCAACCATTGCAAATCAGAGATAGAATGTCAGATTTTTGAATGTTTTACTGTTCTACTTGTTGATGCTGAAGGGTTTTCTTTATGTATTTATCCCTCTGACGTGCACGCTGGAAACACAGTTTAAAGTCAACAAAAACCTAGCTGCACATATACAATTACCACAACAGCGCATTCTAACTGTGTTCTGATTTCTCTCACCATACTCTCTTACAGGTCTCTAATCACGTTTACCTTTTTTCATACTTTTGCTCAATCTGCTGTATATATATTCAATTCAACACCTGTCTGCAGCTTTGTAGTGTGCAGTCTTCTTCTTGTTTGTCCATGTCTTTATAACTAACCCCACGCCCCTCACACCTGCCCTGTGCCTTCCCTTTTGCACTCCTTTTTCTCATTTCCTGTAATGTCTGTATCCATGAGGAACCCACCTCAGCGCCGGCCATCCCTGGGGCCTGTCTCACCCAAGCGCATCTATCGGAACCTGTCAGTCAGACTGAGGGGCGCAGAGGCAGCGGGCGCAGACGGAACAGAGATGCCCAAACATTCGAACAAGTCTGCAGATGCTGTGAGTGAAAATAAGGTTTACTTTGGTCTCGTAGTCACATTTTCGAGGTATTAAACACTACAATACAATAGTTTTGTTATGACTATAGTTGAGGCACTGACTCTCAAGCTGTATTTTCAAAACAAACACATTTTTTCTGTGAAATTTCTTGACACCAGTAAAACCCGTGCAACCTGTTCAAATCATGAAAGAACTGACCACAATCAGCAAGGCCTGAAATCAAATTTACATTTTTCATATTATTACATATAAAATACAAAGGTTCATAATCATAGCAATTGCTATTATAATGTAGGTGCATATATTTTCTGCTTTGGTAACCACACAGAGACAACTACATACTGATAATAAACTGGTCATGTCTTTGTGACAATTTTAAGTCAGTGGTCCTCTACAACTTGTCTTGAATATAGTGTGTCAGTGCCTTTGGACTGGCAGACCGGGGTGGTGGTCCCTCTGTTCAAGAAGGGGGACCGGAGGGTGTGTTCCAACTACAGAGGGATCACACTCCTCAGCCTCCCCGGTAAAGTCTATTCCAGGTCCTGGAGCGGAGATTCCAACCGATAGTCGAACCTGGGATTCAGGAGGAGCAGAGTGGTTTTTGTCCCGGTCGTGGAACACTGGACCAGCTCTATAATCTCCATCGGGTGCTCGAGGGTTCATGGGAGTTTGCCCAACCAGTCCACATGTGCTTTGTGGATCTGGAGAAGGCTTTCGACCGTGTCCCTCGGGGTGTCCTTTGGGGGGTGCTCCGGGAGTACGGGGTCCGGGGCCCTTTGCTCAGGGCTGTCCGGTCTCTGTATGACCGGAGCAGGAGCTGTGTTCGCATTGCCGGCAGTAAGTCAGACCTGTTCCCAGTGCATGTGGGACTCCTCAGGGCTGCCCTTTGTCACCGGTTCTGTTCTGACAGAATTTCCAGGCGCAGTCAGGGGTCGGAGGGGTGGACCACAGGATCTCATCTCTGCTGTTTGCAGACGATGTTGTCCTGATGGCTCCATCAAACCCGGACCTGCAACATGCACTGGGACGGTTTGCAGCCGAGTGTGAAGCGGCTGGGATGAGAATCAGCTCCAAATCCGAGACCATGGTTCTCAACCGGAAAGAGCCGCTGCTCCTCCACGTCGAGAGGAGTCAGCTGAAGTGGCTCGGGCATCTGTTCCGGATGCCTCCTGGGCGCCTCCCTGGGGAGGTGTTTCGGGCATGTCCCACCGGGAAGAGGCCCCGTGGTAGACCTAGGACACGCTGGAAGGACTATGTCTCTCGGCTGGACTGGTAACGCCTCAGGATCCCCCCGGAGGAGTTGGAGGAAGTGTCTGGGGAGAGAAGGTCTGGGAGTCCCTGCTTAAATTGCTGCCCCCGCGACCCGGCCCCGGATAAGCGGAAGAAGATGGATGGATGGATGGATGGATGGATAGTGTGTTCAATTTACCAACGAATAAACAATAATGCCTTTTAACACTAATATTAATCTATACAACAACAACAAAAGCTATAAGCAAAGTTAATTCCCTCCCTTTTTTGATCAGATTCTTTGTTGACATTATTCACAGACTCTTTGTGCATTCATTATCTCAACCTTGACTGCCTCTGTGATTTATTTATAGATGAATTACATTGCTTCTCATCTGTGGTGTTCTTCTCACTTTTCAATCAATTGCTCTGCCTTGTAAAAAAAATCAATTCTTTTTTTTTTTTTACATAAACTCCTCGTGTTCTCGCCTACTCTCCCTGGCCCTGCATCTTCTGGCTGCTCCACCTTCAGTACAAGACCCTGTGGGAGGCTGTGGAAAATGAGGACACTCTGGCAGTGCAAAGTCTGCTGTCCAGGGGGCACCCAAATAGTGGAGGAGGTGGTGGCGGAGGAGGGAGCATCTGGGAGAAGAGCATTTGGGAGAAGAGCATTTGGGAGAAGGCGGTGAAGAGAGACAAGGATTTGGAGCAGGAGAAGGAGAAGGAGAGAGGGGTGAATCGAGTCAGTGATCAGGGTTTGGTCCCGCTGGACGTAGCGGCACTCACCCACAATTCACCTCTGCTCCATGTGCTGACAAAGGCTGGAGCCCAGCATAATCCTATGTGTGAGTTTTCTTTTTATATTGAATTTAGGGTTTCACCGTTTGTTTTGTGAAATTAAATAAATAGTTGATCATATGAACTTTTGAACCATAATAAGCCGTGGCGCACTGTTGTAGGGTTACCGTGGCAAACTAGAACAAAATTACAATTAATTTCTAATGCAGGGACAGGCTACAACGACATGCTAATATATTCAAATACATTCTATTTTATTGCTTAAATGTATTTTGTCTCAGTGTGTCGCCCGGCAGAGTGGGCGCTAAAGTTGGAAACCCTGGTGACTTTGGCTAGTAAACGTGTGGAGGAGAGGAAGAAGGAGCTGGTCCGGTGTGTGGTGGCTGGACCTCAGGCTCAGGCTGATATGCACAGACAGATCCGGCTCTGGAGCCTCAGGCTGCAGCTCTACTGTCGCATGAGGGAGAACTTCAACAACACAGGTCAGGTATCAGAAGCACCGGGTTCTCTGCAACCTCCACTCAGGACTTTAGCCCGCTCTTTGTGTTTTAGGCTGGACTATACTTACAAACATACAGACATTCCATTTGGTGTTTTAAAATGGAATTCCGATTTCTATTAATGATTTTTTACAGTGTAGGAAAGTTAGTGTAATGTAATTAGTAAGCCTGTTTGGGATTGGCTCCTGGAACACTTAGAGTACTACTATTTTCAGGAGCTGTCAGCAGCAACACAAGAAGTCAAGAATTTGTCAAAAAACGACAAATAGTAGTTGATAAAAAGCGTTACAGATAACTATACTAGGCACAAATCATAGAAACAGTTTCAAAGACTAAATCAAGCTTCTCAGACCAGCCCCTCAAATTAAAGATGACAAGCTAGACAGTATTAGCTGGCTTTCTATGCAAAGAGTTATTCATTTAATCTGAAGAAGCCTGCGGAAGCACAGGCTAACTACCCAAAAATGAGATTCAATCAAATGCAATAAACAAAGCATGGTCATCATTATCATGTTCATAAAATGTTCACACTTTGACCCAGGCCCATTGGCCAAAGACACTGAAGACACAACAGAGCACCCAACAGAGCACCCAACACAGCACCCAACAGAGCACCCAACACAGCACACAACAGAGCACCCAACACAGCACACAACAGAGCACCCAACAGAGTACCCAACAGAGCACCCAACACAGCACCCAACAGAGCACCCAACACAGCACACAACAGAGCACCCAACAGAGCACCCAACAGAGCACCCAACACAACACCCAACAGAGCACCCAACACAACACCCAACAGAGCACCCAACACAGCACCCAACAGAGCACCCAACAGAGCACCCAACACAGCACCCAACAGAGCACCCAACACAGCACCCAACCCAGCACCCAACAGAGCACCCAACACAGCACCCAACAGAGCACCCAACAGAACACCCAACAGAGCACCCAACAGAGCACCCAACAGAGCACCCAACACAACACCCAACAGAGCACCCAACAGAGCACCCAACAGAGAACCCAACAGAGCACCCAACACGACACCCAACAGAGCACCCAACACAGCACCCAACAGAGCACCCAACAGAGCACCCAACACAGCACCCAACAGAGCACCCAACACAGCACCCAACCCAGCACCCAACAGAGCACCCAACACAGCACCCAACACAGCACCCAACAGAGCACCCAACAGAACACCCAACAGAACACCCAACACAGCACCCAACAGAGCACCCAACAGAACACCCAACAGAGCACCCAACAGAGCACCAAAAATAAACTTTAAAATACTCCTCCTCACCTTCAAAGCTCTTCACCACCTTGCCCCCCCCTACCTGTCTGACCTCCTCATCCCCCACCGCCCCACCCGAGCTCTCCGATCCTCTTCCTCTCTCACCCTGGCTGCACCAACATCCCGACTCAAAAGTTTTGGCGACAGAGCATTCTCCCGAACAGCACCCCGACTCTGGAACTCCCTCCCCCAACCTGTCCGCCACTCTCCCTCACTCACAACATTCAAATCCCGCCTAAAAACATACCTCTTCACCCAAGCCTATGACCTCCCCTACCCCTAGCCTCCTCTACCCCATTGCCTACTCTTCTACCCCCTGTTACATCCCCATCTTTTTCTCTCTACTTCTTCTGTCTTGTTCATTTTATCTTTATATTAATGTGTTCTGTACGTGTTGTCCCCCCTGTCTGTAAATACCCCCCCTTTTTTATTATGTTCAGCGTCTTTGGGTCACTGAAAAGCGCTATATAAATAAAAGTTATTATTATTATTATTATTAGAGCACCCAACACAACACCCAACAGAGCACCCAACACAGCACCCAACAGAGCACCCAACACAGCACCCAACCCAGCACCCAACAGAGCACCCAACACAGCACCCAACACAGCACCCAACAGAACACCCAACAGAGCACCCAACACAGCACCCAACACAGCACCCAACAGAACACCCAACAGAGCACCCAACACAGCACCCAACAGAGCACCCAACAGAGCACCCAACACAGCATCCAACAGAGCACCCAACAGAGCACCCAACAGAGCACCCAACGAACACGCAGGAAACACAATATAAAGACAGTGTATAGTCAGACTATTGTAAAGACTTCTGTAGTGAAAACAGTGTCTGAACCAGGTTTAGATGATTCCAGATGCTCAAAAATAAATACTTTTTTATTACATAAATTATTTGTGTAATATATCATAGATATTTACTGCATAAACCTCACCCTCAAACAAACTGAGAATTAATGAATGAGAACACTCTTGAGGAAGTTAGGAATCTAGAAAGTTTCTATGTCTTTATGATGGTAGTTTACATATTTTAACCATAAAGTGTCCTTTTTACAAAGTTGTTTATATTTTCAAACATTCTGAACTATTTTGCCACTGAAGTGAAGAGGTTGCATACTGCACTATAGTTTTGCCAGATTTATGAAAAGTTTCAGAAATGTGTCAAAGCGACTGAAAAAACTGTAATGAGACAGCTCCAAACTTATATTAAATCATACATATTTGATGCAGAGGGCCACAGACCAGTGATCAATACAGTGAATCATTCAGATGGTTGCTTTAATAGAGCTTTTCACAGAGTCACTACACCTTTATTCAGGCTTGGAACATTCATTTTACATCTATATCGCAATGCATTATTTGTGATTGAGGTTATATTGAGATATCAATATAACCTCAAGATATCAATTGAGGTTATATTGAGATATCAGACCCAGAAGAGCCAGAGTCGGCTCTACCTCCTGAGGAGACTCAGGTCTTTTGGAGTGACAGGGCCACTCCTGAAGACCTTCTACGACTCTGTGGTGGCATCAGCTCCTGTACGGTGTGGCCTGCTGGAGCAGCAGCATCACAGAGAGGGAGAGGAAGAGGCTGGACAAAGTCATCAAGAAGTCCAGCTCCGTCCTGGGCTGTCCTCTGGACTCGGTGCAGGAGGTGGGGGACAGGAGGGTCCTGGCTAGATTCACATCTATGCTGGACCATGAGTGTCACCCCCTGCAGGAGACTCTGTCCCCTGCAGGACACTCTGTCCCCTGCAGGACACTCTCTCCGCTCTGGAGAGCAGCTTCAGTGAGAGACTGATCCACCCTCGCTGTGTGAAGGAAAGGCTCCGTAGGTCTTTCCTTCCTGCTGCTGTCAGACTTTATAACAAACACTGTTAGTACTGAACACTCGCAATACTGACCTAACCATGTGCAATTCTGTCATATGTGCAATTGCTGTTGGAATTCATGTGCAATTCATGTGCTGTCGTGACACATGTTCATGTGCAATTACTGTCGTGATCAAATGCAATGGTATTTATGTATTTATGTATTTATTTATTTGTCTATGGGAGTTTTTATTTATTTATAGGAGATCTTCTACTGAAAGTGTTTTTCAGACTTCCTATAAGTGATCTGTTCTTCTGTATCTACCTCTGGATCTACCTGCGTTGCACCAATGAAATTTCCCCATGTGGGACAATAAAGGAATATCTTATCTTATCTTATCTATTTATATTTGCAGTCAAACCGTGCTACCATTGATCATGAAGACCAACAAAAATTGGTCTGAGGGCAGCATTTTCCCCAGGCCACAGTTTAGACATCTCTTACTCCTTTGTCTTCATCTTTCCTCACATGAGATTCAGCCTGTGCCGATCTTCCACTGCAAACTTTGGCCCCAGAGTCTCCCCACAGCTTTTTGCCACTATTTCAATCTGCCTTGTCATCACCTTTCTCATTTCCTGTAGCTCTCAGTCTCTTCTGCTCCTGCTTGTTACTGCAGGTATCGAATTCAGAACCACTGAGATAGTATTGTCTGGGCTTCAACACCTAATACCTCATGCACCAAAGTTAAAAGAAAACTGTTCTTATGCTGATTAAACATATCTCCATTATTTGCAGAGCTCCCTGGTCCTCCCTTACACGTGTCCATACTTGTGACAAGCACATCATCCCTGCTGGTGGTAATAAAAGGACCAGAAGGTCCCAGCATGGGGCTTATTACACGCTACAGAGGTATGCTCGTTTACATACAGTAACAGTAAATATTTTTGACAATCAGCATAATGCAAAGAGCTGTGAAGAGTTGCTTTGTAGTTTAATGCATTTATCTAAACCTGACCTTAATCTGACAAATGTTTTAGTATATTTGCCTTTTCATTCATTGTTTGTTTGGCTACGTAAATGTCACTTTGAGCAGTTAAGCCTGTTCAAACCATGATCCCAAAAACACTCAAATCCTCTGTTTTCTCACATGAGGGTTTCCGAGTTAACAAACTGTGAATAAGCCTGTTTGTGTTTGCAGTGGAATGGAGCACCACAGAGACATTCAAACGCCCCGGCTCAGCCCAAGTTACAGAGACCAAAAACCCGACATATTCTATCCATGAACTGACAACGGTGAGAACTGCACCACATTTACAATTCCCAGCACATTGAAAAAAGAATCATGTTTGTTTCTTTCATTTGTTCTAGGGAGTACATTACTTTGTCAGAGTGAGTGCCTATAATATAAAAGGATGGGGCCCACCTCAATGCTCTACCCCGGCTAGTGCTGCCCCCTCCAGTAAGTATATAGAACTGCAGGTCTTAATGATCATTAGGTTCAGCATCACACACCAGAAGCATGACCTAATAACAGTTTTATATACTACCCAATACCACTAAAACTGTCTACATTATCAGCTCCATAACATCATAAGTCGTACTGTGCTCTCTGATGCTTGCACTACCACTCACCATTGCTTAGTTTTGCAATGAACCACAGCGCAGAGTGATAATGTGTTATTTATTATGATCAAGCCATAGGTAGAAATGTTCTGTACTCATTTCTGTTGCTTCAGTATATCAAATTATAAAAATTCCTATCTGAAGAGTGGAATTCACTCTCGGTCGGTCTGGGGATCAATGAATTATTAAAACAGAGAACTAAAGCTGTCAAAGGAGTCATTGGGCCTTGTCACAGAGCTGAGTAAATTAGGGCGCTCAGTCTTTCTTGTCACTGAATTACTTGCTCTTAGTTCCCTCCTCAAATTGCTCAGCGAATTCAAATCAGTAGAATACATCTTGTGTGGATCATTTGATTAGTCTGCGTCATTTCACAAATCACACTGATCCAAACGGCTCACACGGTTTTATTGCAGCACAAGATGACTCAGGTCAGCACAATTTTTATATCTAACCTTTTCTAACTATTAATCAACGGGATGCTATTAAAAGAAGCTCCTTGGTGGATTGACTGTAATATGTTTGGATGTCTTGAAAGTGTGAATGTTTTTTTCCCAAAGAGGTTTTTTTTGTAGTTTTTCCTGGCCGAGAAGGAGAGTCTAAGGACAGAGGACCCTGGGACATCGTCCCTCGCCACCACAGACATTGTTGATTCATTTCTCCCTGTGGCCCTCAGAGGCAACTGTTGTTGTGATTTTGGGCCTTACAAAAATAAATTGATTTGATTTGATGAATGGGATCAAAATGAGACTTTTCCTGAAAACTGTTTGTCATGCAGGTTGGCGAGAATGCGTTGGTGTGAAATCGCAGTTTCGTAACCACGAGGGCCTCGTGAAGAAGCTGCTGGAAGATGCCCGAGAACCACGGTACAGAGGATATTGCATAGGTGAGCACGTAGACTGTACATATACTCAGGTGTACGTAATGAGACTACAATGGCAGAGCGTGTGGTTATTACGAATATGAGGAATATTGATATGGGAGTGCCTGAGTAGCCATCAGGATTTATAGTTGAGTTGATTACGGTATATTGTTTTTTCAACCTCTTAAAGGTGCACCATGCAGCTTTTCTAGTGGAGGATGAACATTATTCCATGTAGAGGTGTTTGCTTTGCCTGGAGTATCTGTCTTGTAGTTGTATAGTGCACCTTTAACAAGTTATAACTATAATAGTGAAAGCAATACACTAAGATATGGCTGATTTTAGAATACAGTGGCATGACTAGTAAAAGAGAAAGGCTGGTCTAAAGCTGAAAGAGCGAGAACATCAAAGAAGCTCAAACGATTCTCTCTGACCCCAAACTTTCTCTAGTGTGTCTATTTATCTATCTATTATCTATCAAAATAATGTCTTGATCTGTTTTGCCTTATTCTTGCCTTAGTGGCATGTATGCTACATTGGTAAAAAGTGTTTTTAGCATTTGAAATATCAGACATAAAAAAAAAAATAATTCTAACCTACTTTTAAATCCATCCCATTGGGAATAACTAGTCCACAATGGAGTGAACACCTGAGGCGACTTTCTAACCCATATTCAAGTGTGTTCATGTTCTAGAATTAAATGATCAAAATTTCAGACGATGTGCAAGGGCCTATGGGAGATTTACTGTTTGAAATAAATATCATAAAATCGAAATCCACATACAGTAGTTGAACTTTACCCTTATTTGTTGGGGATTAGGTCCTTAAACGTTCCATATTAATCTAATAGTTTAAAGTTCTTTCAGCTGACAACAATCAGTTGAAAGGACTGGAATGTCCCCATTGTGGGACAAATAAAGGTTATGTTATCTTATTAGGTCTTTGGGGTTGAATAATGGCACCACTTTCTGAGATGATTGTGAAACAAATATTTCATGTTTAATTACATAACGATAGGTCCAGTAGTTACCACCTGTTTTCCAGCTCATTTCCAAATGATTGGGATTCTAGAATGTTGTGACATGAAGCTACTGGCTCACACGCTTGTACCACTGCCACGTGATTAGAATGTCTGCTTAAGAGAGGTGCTGGGGTAAATAGCTGTGAAGAAACTAGCAGATGAAATGATTGTCATGCAGTCTGATCCTCCTCTCCTCTTCTCCGCAGAGAGCTCTAAGCCCCAGAGTCCCAGCAAGCGCCTGTCTATGTCTCGAGGCATTAAACAGCTTTTCCAGTCTGCCACCAAGTTTGTTCGTCTACTTCAAAGGTACTCCCACGCCTCCTGTCCCCACTGTGCCTTGAGGCTACCAGTAGTATCCATTTAAAGTGATGAGATTGTATAGCCCCAAAACAACAAAGGGTTTGTCCAAACTCTTATCTTGTTATTGGCAAAAGCAGTAGTTACATTAAAGCTGCTGGAGTCTGGAGATTAATGAGGTGCTCAGTGGTGGAATCAGTGGAGTGTGGCAGGGGCAAGGTGAGTGATAAATGCTGCCCACTGCAATGAGCATTCAATGGACTGCTTTGGGCAAATAAATGGACCATCGACCAAGTAAAAAAGATTGCTTAATACAGTACATTAATGGCTGAGCTTTGTTCAAAAGTCATTTGACAGCATCATATATTATTCAAAATAAAAACAAAGGTATCATTTATATATAAGTTAAAGTAAGATAGAGGAATGAAATCAATCAATCAATCAATCAATCAATCAGCCTTTATCTATAGAGCCCTTTACAACACTCATGTGACCAAAGTACTAAAAGTAAAAAAGTATACAGAGAATTGGACAAAAATGAAAAACGTTCAGAGAGCTATTTATTTCCTTGTACATTAAATTTAGGTGTACGTATGTAACTAGAATTTTTGCATTGAGAAAAGAATCAAATGTGAGACAAATGGTTGGTACAATTTAGTACCAATTGCTGAGCGTCTAATGACAGCATAATGTTCTCTATACAGTAAAGAGTGTGTGGTTGTGACATATCTTCATGTCCTGTGTTTTGACATCAATAGAGGCGTCTACCTGGCCGCTGTCCTCCACTACAAGGAGAACATCCTGGTGACAGCTGAAGATCAAATCCCTCTTGTGGAGATCCAGTGCTGCTCCACGTCCATCACCCAGGACTTTCTTTGGTTTGCCAAGGTGTGCATCAAGAATACAGATGTTTTCTGCATATTTTGGTAGTCTCGTTTAAACAAAGAAAGTAGTCAAATATTTTCCCTCTTCTTCATCGCTAACATTGTGGCATTCTCTAAATTTAAGTTTTTTCTTGCAGTTATCTTGTGCGTGGCAACAGGTTCCGTGGCTGCAACAGTCTCTAGTCTCAGCTCATTCGTCTTCCTCCTCCCTGCTTCAGAACAGGCACAGCATTTTAAAAGCAGTTTCACAGCTGCAGGTAGGAAGTTAAGCAGCTTATTTTTGTGATAAGAAGCTGTGAACCACATTCATTGCCAGTTTAATTACCTTTTTACACCCCCTTCCTCCACCCACACTTTTCAAGTGCTAATATCTCATTCCTGTCACCTCAGAACTCTAATATGCTCATAATTATTCTACCTCATGTTTATCTCGTCTGCCTGCAGACTTCTCTGGGAATGATGGACTTGGGTCAGGTTTACTATGAACCTCTCAAAGACCGACAGGGAAATGTGCTACTGGTCACTCTGAAGGACTTCTCCAACCTTCTCAAGTAAGACATTATTTATCCTCCAACTTTCTCTTTATATTTGCAGCAATGTATGTCTGGCGTCTGGTAGGAAAACATTATACTGTTACAATGCAGCATCCTGCTCGTGTATGATTACTCCATCCAAATAACTGTAATGATAATTTATTCTTAATTATTGTTTATGTTTTAATTGGGTGTTTTGGTTCTCAAGACAATTTTCCAATCAGAAAGCAGAATGAGCCTCACACGAGTGTCTCATTTACTTGTTAATCCTATGTTGCTTCTCTGATCTGAATCCTCACTACTTAAACCAGCATTGCAGCCAATAATGAATCAGTGCTTGGGCAGCCTCTGTTCATATGCTGAGAAGGAGAAACACTTGTATGTGTCCTCTATTTGCAGGTTAAGGCACTGGGAACCCAGGTTCAATCGTGTTTGTAGTTCTTTTTTTTTTAAACAGTAAGAGTTCCATTTTCATTTGGTTCCTATACAATAACATAATGGTCTTTACTGTGTTGTTTGTGCTCCAAGTGAACCTGGCACAGACGAGCAAACTGAGAGTTGAATCTAAAGAGCATTGCTACATCCGACTGTGAACACTTTTTCTCATCAGAGGGTGCTGTGTCCTCTGTCAACTGATAGAGGGCCGAGCTATCTTGTTCATTAACAAGAAACTGTGTGTCCTTGTAGGAAAAAACAACAGCAATAAATTTCTCCCAGATGGACTTTTAATCAATGAAGAAGACCTTCCCAATCAGTGATTAAAGTCTGTCCCACTGTAGGGAAATAATGGTGTAATCTTGCTTAATTGCCAGCTTGTCCCGAATGCATACAGATGTTGCCCTTGGTAACTGCCGGTCATTGTGTGATTCTGGCAAAAAGCAGTAGAAAAATGTGTTCCTTCTCACTCACTTAACTTGCAGCCCCCCTGATCCGCCGCTCCACTGGATGCCCATCGCTCGGCTGGAAAAGAACCGCAGCCGGACCCCCCTGCTGCCCGAGCCCACCGCCATGGATATGCTCTATGAACAGCTCAAGGTGAACCGCTTTCTGTGTCTTTCCTTCTTTGGGGAAAAAAGAAAGAAAAGCAGTGTGTGACTCATCAGCAGGACATTTTGAAAAGCACCAGTGAAAGTGAATCGAAACAAGGAGTGCAAAGTGATTGAGTGTATTGACTTTCCTGACTGGATTATTGAGCAATGTTTTTCTCCCTGGCTAAACTCAGATAACCGTTTAACTCTAAATGTAGTGGAATTAAATAGTAAACAAAACAAATTAGCTTGGCAAATTAAACGCATCCGAAGTCTCCCAACTTCCATTTCCACCATTATTTTTACTCCACATGTATCATAACTAACAAAAATAGTTAAAACAATGTTAAAATACAACGTTGACAGTAATAAGTGTCCCATATTATCTCCTTCTGTGTGTAGGAGAAGCTGTCCTACCACCGCCACAGCACCCAGTGGGCCCAGCCGGGTCTTTACGTTGGGATACTGAAACTGTACAGCTCAGTGGAGCAGATTCGGGTGCTGGTGCCACAAAAACTGCCTAATCTGCTCTGTCACACCCGGGTCCGACACAACGCCCACGTAACACGGTAATGTCAGCCACGCACAAACTTCTTTTATAGGTCAACACCTCATACCTCACAGGACTAGTGTAGTAAGCCTACATTACATCACTAATGAAGTGTGTTTATGGTGTGGTAGGGATGAGTGGGCGTGGCTTCAGAGCCATGTTTACACTACACTCAATGGCAGTGTCCAGAACCTGCTGGGTGGAGACGATGACAACCTGATTGAGAGCAGTGGCCTGGTGGAGTTTGTGACTTCTCTGAGAGCCGCCATCACACATCTGCTGACAAAGCTCAACATCCCCCTCTACAGGGTAAACGCTTTCAATGATTGTATTCACATTATTCCACTTTATTTTGCTATAATATTTATAATAGTCATGTTTCCTGTTCCCAGTTATTTTTTTATTGCAGTTTTTTTGTGTGTGTGTGTGCAAACTATGATAATTTGTTGATTTGTGATCCAAAACCTGAGTGTTCTGCATTCAAAGGCCAATTAGTTTCAAGAGACACATCACATTTTTTCATTAGAACTAAATTGTATGCCTGTCTGACCAATCACATGTCCAGATCCCCAAATTCTCCCCTCCAGGTACTCTCCAGTTTGGCAGCTGTTCGATATTGTGGGTGTAGTTGAGACGTGCCAATACAACTGAATCTGGACAGTTGTAATAATGTTTTAACTTTATATGCCTAGTGTACAACTGGTTTTGTGTTTGTTTTGGCAGGCCTATCAGTACGGAGTCTACACCAGGGAACTTGTGCAGTTTGGAGACAAGTTGTCCTTATTGCTTCTGCTGCCTCCTAGTGAGGATTTCAGCTCCAGTTACTGGCCTTTAGTGGGGACTAAGGAACCTGGTCTGACAATGCCACTGCAGATCTTTGAAATAGGTAGGTTGTGATTAAAAAACGAGGAACATAGCCTTCCCATAAAAACCTCTAAAAAGGGTTTACTCACTCATCAATCAATGTGTAAGAAAATTAGAAAGCGGTTGCAAAAGCATCCGATGACACTAAATGAATTCAATATTGTATCTTCAAGGCAATTTTAAGATTTAAAAGTAAAATAACAGTGTTTTCAATTGCCCTTGCTCTCCAATAACTGTTTTTTCTCACTCATTCTCATTTATACTAAAATCGTTTAATCCAGTGCCCTTTCTTTCAAGTCTCCAGCTGACAACAGGGACTCATTTTATTCTCTGTCCAAGTTCGCTACTAACGCCTTTCCTCCGTTATACAGTTCACTTCTGGACGTATGAGCATCCCTTCCTGTCTCATTACTGCCAAGCCTGGGTGAGGTTAGAGCTTGACACTCATCTGGCTCAACAGGCGCTGAGGGAGGCTCTGGAAACGAACGAGGTGCAGGAGGCCCGGGAACGCCTTAACCGCATCACTGAACTAGCACATGTAAGAGGGGGTCCCGGGCACAGAGCTGAAATTCAAAACTGGTCCATTTTAGAAATCATTTGCAATAAGTTACTAAAATAAAATAGTAGCAGTATGCATACATATTTTCCCTGTTCACTTGTGTGGTTGGTTGTGGTTCTTGCAGAGGCTGGATGTCGTGTGGCGGGACGCGCGTTGGATCATGGACTGTCTTCGGTGTGTTCGGTCCAAGCAGTGGGTGGGCGCGGTGCCTCTGGGCTTGGTGTTGGGAGGAGACCCACCCCCCCGTCCAGAGGGAGAGGAAGAGGAAGAGAGTCTGACCGGCAGACTGACTTGGCCCAGACGAGCGCCACCTCAGAGAACTATGACAGGTGATGACAATATTTCCTTCACATTCAAATGCCAAATTTAAGCTCCTGGGTCCAAACTGCACATTTAGGTTGCAGCAGAATGGCAAAACGTTGTTGGAAATGGGTAGAGTTTGAGAAATTACAGTTTTAATTGAATACCGAAGACATGCAAATTGACTCAAATCTGATGATTTGCAATCACTTGACAAAACTGTGGCATCTAAAACAGCACAGTCTGGTGTGTCTTGATTAACACAAATTGCTGTTGCCTGCCAATTTTTCATGAGTTGTTACAGTTCTTTCGACACAGAAAATGTAGTATTCTTGTGGTACTACCTAATCCTGACCCAAGTGAAGTGCAATCCATCATGTCAATTTCAAACACACACCTTGTCACATCATTCTATGTAATCTAGAAATAATTGTTAATTATTATTATTTATTTATTTTCTCTCAGAAAATTTGAGTGTGACTCCTCCAATTGTGGTCTCTGCAGAGGTCCCCACTCCCACCGGGATCCTCACATCTATCCCAGAAGAGCCCCCTCTGCTGCTAATAGAGGGTGTTGCAAAAGGAGGGTACCCTGTAGACATCAGCTCATCAATGGCGGACCTGACCTGCCTGGACCAGCCAGAGTTAATATGTGCCAGTACTTTGATTGAAGCAGGACTGGAGCCTGCTGCTGTGGCTCAGCTAGAAGTGAGCTATCAAGTGTTAAATGTGGACGTGCCCCAGAGCGAAGAGCCGGAGTATCCCTCAAGCATCACGGACGTCATCCGACCAATGGAGATGGCTGAGCTGGTGGATATCGTACCCACTCTCACTCTTATTGATGAGGAGATCCCCAGTGACCCCTGTAGCCTCACTGTCATGGACATGGTAGAGAGCTTCGGGCTAGGGATTAGTCAATGTAATAATACCCTTTTTGACTTAGAAAATCCAGTGTTGACTAGCGGAGGTTGGTTTGGATCACAGTCTAGCAGCTCTGTGAGCCTCATTGAGAACACAGAACTACAGAGCACAGTGGTGCCTGTTGCTGAAGGTGAAAGAAGTTCCACCTTTCCAGACTTTCCCCCAGAAGACACAGACAAGCTGCAGCTGCCCTCTGCATTTCCAGCGAGGAGCCAGGTGGAGTGGGACAGAACAACCAACAGTTCGTCCTGACAGATCCACTAAGATTGTATATTCAGGTCCCATAAACTATGATGCATATAAAGTTGCACATGAGTAGGGCTGTGGTACCAAAAATAGTTAAGTTATTCCCCTAATCACATATTTATTGTATTATTATATTGATTGCTTGGCTCCCAAGAAGGTGCTTGTCCACCCTATGGTTAAGAAGCATTGCCATAAAGGACAATAAAATGTATTCCAATGGACTTTTAACACATAATGTGTATTTATTTAGAAATCTCATTATAATTACTTTTTTTTTTTTTTTATCTACATAATTTTGAGCTGTTTCAGTCATTTTGGTCCTCTTTAAAAACTATTTTCACTGATTTTTATTGTAAGTCAACAACGCTTTGTTATGTTTTTTTTTTTTTTTTAGACCTGGTTTGGACCTGGTTTAGTTCTGCCTTAGACTGGATCCAGCTCTGGTTTTGACAGTGGTTGGACTTGGTTTAGTCAGGACACTAAAAGAAACATAACATCAGTCAAATCAAGATAAGATAAGATAAGATATTCCTTTATTGTCCCACATGGGGAAATTTCATTGATGCAACGCAGGTAGATACAGAGGTAGATACAGAAGAAACGAACAGATCACTTATAGGAAGTTTGAAAAACACTCTCTCTTATAAAAATCTTAGGATGTCCGCCGGGATAACGTGACGATCTCCGGGTAAGACGACGGTTCTTTGTGTCAATGCTATTTTATGATTCTTCTCTTCTTGTTTAATTATGGCTTCTGGCCTGGAGTCGTATAATGTGACAAATCAAAAAGAAGAATCAGTGTTAAAATGTTTGTTGATGTATTGAGAAAATAATTCAGGAATCAAGGGGTTTCGACACCGTCAAGATGTGAGGTTTCTTGTCGATTCAAGATCATTTCTAATTCTGCAAAGTACCTTCCACAAGGAAAGAAACTAAGCCATATATTTAGAAGCAAATATTCCAGACGTCCTTCATCAAGCAGTCCTAAAAATACAATTACACCGGGGGATTACACCGACTTGTTTCTAAGTCTGAAACAAGGATTTTTTTTAAAATTTACAGTTTGGACAAATTGTAGCCTATTTATATTCAAGCACACATATAATGTGTACCACTCAGAAGACCACAGCCCCGGTAAACAGCAAAATAAACTACAAAATCTTAACTATGCAACTTCCTTGTATGTGTGAAAGTCCTGATGTAGGTGTGTATGTTATACTGTGTACGTGCTTTTTACCTGTAACATAATGTTTTGTTACTTGTATGACATCTAAATCTAACAGTACCAAGCACCAAGCGTAAAAGGTGACGTAATTCAATAAACTAAAACAATGCCTAACACCTCAAATGTATAGTTGTATGTTTACAAGGAGTAAAAGCTTTCTAAACCACAATGAAACCATCTGTAGTGTTGTTTTATTCAGTATGAGCAGTGTTCTGGTGCCACCAACTGTGCAACACAAATACAGCAAGACCTTTTATTCATTTTTATTATTTTGTTTCTAACCATTTATCATTTTGTACAATCATTTGCCTGGCTGGTGTGCGAAAGCTGAAAGCATCAAAGCAGAAGGTGAACGCACGCGGGGTCCACATTGGTCACGTGGTGCAAACAACGCTCTGCATTTGGCGACAGGGCATTTCTACTGCGTGTGCACAAGGTCTCTACCAAGTCTGAGCCTCTAAAAAGGACATAAGCATCTTTGATCGAAGAGATTGAAAGACAGATTAACAAGGCTTCTGCAGTAATATCCTGATAGTTGTTGTGAAGCTGCAGCAGGGATGTGGACAGAAGAAAACGCGTCGTCATCCAAAGGTACAAGCAAAGTAGATATTTGAAGGATAAATGTTGGTTTGCTGCATTAGGTTTGTGTCAACGTAGTATTTTAACCCATTTAATGTGAACAGAATGTATAGTTTGTTGTGAGAAAACCTGCAATCTAAACAATATTATTAGTATTAGATGACCTTCAATACAATTTACTCGTTAAAGCCCCTTTTTGATCTAGTAAAGTATCCATTTGTAATTGTATACCACAGTGATCAAGCCTTGCACATTAAACTGCATTGTAATAGCCAATTAGTCTTGTGCATATGCATTTTATTATTTTATTACGGCTATATTATTGGTGCAATTGATAAGTTTGACTGTTGTGTTTGTGTCATAATTGAACTCTTGTGTTGCAGAATGTACCTCGTCCCCCCATGGCTCTGATCGTGAGCGGAGGATAGTTCTGGTGGGGAGGACAGGCAGTGGTAAAAGCTCTGCAGCCAACACCATACTGGGCAGGAGTACGTTCTGGGTGGAGACTTCCCCCGGTTCGGTCACTTCTAAGTGCAGGAGACAGAGCGGACAGGTAGACAAGTGGAGCACGTCGGTGGTGGACACGCCCGGCTTCTTCCACACCGACATGACCCTTCGGGAGGTCATCGACGAAGTGGGACAATGCATTAAACTCTATTCTCCGGGACCCCATGTTTTCATACTGACAGTGCAGATCTGCAAGTTCACTCGGGAAGAGAGAGACTGCTTGGACTGGATCAAGGCCACATTTGGAGCTGGTGTTTTGAAATACACTTTAGTTTTGTTCAATTATGGAGACCAGCTACATGGAAAACGTATCGAGGACTATATCGCGGAGAGCGTTGAACTATCAGAGCTCGTCGGTGGCTGTCACGGAGGCTCTCACGTCTTTGATAATAACAAGACGGAGCGTTCAGAGCAGGTTGTGGAGCTCATGCAGAAGGTGGACAGGATGGTGGCTGACAATGAAGATGGGTATTACACCAGAGAGATGTTCGAGGAAGCTGAGAGAGCCCTGGAGGAAGTGCAGGAGCGAATCATGGGTGAAAATGTCTGTGTATCGTCTCCTCAAAGAGCAAATGAGTATAAACTGCAGAGGGAGGACGTTGGAATAAGGAGGCTGGAAGAAGAGGAGGCCAGAAAAAGAGCAGAGAGACTTTTCTGGTGTGAACTGGCGACGGCGATGGGCAGAGGTGCAGCCGAAGGAGCAGGGATTGTGGGTGAAAATAAGGGTAAAGGAAAGTCGATAAAGATAAAGAATGTGGCTGCTTTGGCGGCATCTCCACTTTCGATAAGTTCGGCGGCCAAAGCGGTCGGAGGAGCCGTCAGAGAAGGAACAAGAGTTTTGTACAAACACCGCAAAAACTTCCTGCACTGAGAGGCTGGAGTGCAACATCTTTTAACAGTGACGTTGCGTGTGCGTTTGCGGGCGGGGCCAGGTAAACATCCTGGTCCAAGAAAGTACAATGACTCAACTGAATTAGGAAAAACTTTCTTTATATGAAAATTGGTGTGCAAAAAAATGAGCTTTCTCCACAAAATGACCAAGAATAGGCATATTTTTGGGAAATTGCTTCAAGACAAACAGCCGTAGAAATTACAAAATGTACATTAAGATAAATACCTTACAAAACAGAATGTGCTCTGCATTTGTAAACATCTACCCTGGAAGATCTTGTGTCAAATATGAATGAACTCAGCAGAGCAGAAGCGACATAACAAAGAACAAAACACACTTTGCATTTATAACAGCTACATTCCCTTTTACTTGATTATTGCATATTGGGGGCATAATTGACGCATTTAGAGCAATTTGTAAATGAACTGTGAGGACCAAATTTTCTCTGAGACGTTGTACCGACGGATCATAAGTCCCTTTTTGCTAAACATATCATTTACTGTTTCTGTAAATGTGTTGTTGTGGACGAGCTGATGTAGGAGGCACACGGCGGTCTGGAGGCCTGAGGACCCCGCTCTTACACAGGCATCGGCAGTGACATTTTTCCTCTCCCACGAAGCACTGCACAAAAAAAACACATTTTTATTGCAGTTATTGTGTACAGTGGACGTTGATAGAAAAAACAACAACAAGAAAAAAGCAAACAATGTATAGTTACAAGACTGTACGTACCCTTTGTGACATAAAGGTAGAAGAAATCGCAGTAGAAGATGGTCTGCACGACACCGGACACCACCGCAATCTGGTCAAAGAACTCCTCCGTGTGGTACCTCCAGATCCAGTTGGCGATGTACAGGGCTCGGTAAAGGCCCAGGAAGAACAGGTAGTGCGTGGTGATGGACTCCGCCTCCCCGGTCTTGGTGATCATGAAGAGCTGAGGCATGATCGCCACGGCCTCCAGGAAGATGGAGAAGGTCCACAGAATCTGAGAAAAAAAGAGTCATACTGGCTTTAGCCCGGCAAGAAACGTAAAAGCAACTCTCGCCATGTGTGTGTGAGCGTGTGCGTGTGTGCGTGTGTGTGTGCGTGCGTGTGTGCGTGTGTCTACCTCCATTGGGGTGAAAGCGTAGTTCTCCAGGAAGGACAGTCCAATAACGGGCACCAGGAGGAACTCCACGCGAAACGTATCATTCTCCGAGTCAAACGTGTTCCTGAAGCGCATGTAGATCATGTAGACTGTGGCGTAGGACAGAGCCAGGAACACTACCTGTGCATAAGGAAGGAAAAGGTCAACTTGAGTTTGTCTTTGTGAAGAATTGTGTTATTTGAAAGGTGTATGTTGTTCAGATTAGCCCTCATTAAATACATGGCTTATGCTGCACTAGTATAATGGAATGACACACCCGGTTCATTCCAGTGCATCCTGGAGCGTGTCACCCACCTTCATGACTGTGTTGTAGGCAGAGATGTAAACAGAGAATAGGTCCAAGTATCTGGTGGTGAAAACCAGGGCAAACAGCATCTGAGACTTCCCTGAGATGCCTATAAAAAAAAAAGACTAATGCTGTTATTCACAACCCTGTCAAGTGAAAAGTGCAGTGAGATTGTGTGAACTCTGCCACGTAGATAAGGGCAGGACACACTGCAGTCGCGTGGATGTTTCACACTTTTGCATTTGAACCCAGCACAGTGAAGGCTTCAGTAGGATTGTAGGAGCTTAGACCTACCTGCACATGACTTGGACCTCCAGATCTTCAGCAAAAGAATGACAATGGCCACAAGATGTGACACGTCACCCGCAAGCCGAAAAATGTTCATAGTGCCTTATTATCCCCCACGACCCAAAGTTTTGCAGGGCCTGTAAAAAGTCCGCCTCAAGCCCAAAGAGGCGCGGACCGCACGCACTATTTACTTGTAGGAAAGAGTCAAAACGAAACTAACGCATTGGCAGTTTCTTCACGCGACCCCTGCAGCTCACGGGATGAAAGAAGCAGAAGCACAAACGTCATAAAAGACTGAAGCATCTGTCTGATCTGCCAACTCAGCTGAGCGCTCAGGGTCCGCGGAGGAACTCTTTAAAGAGGAGGTGACGTGGCTGACGCGTCTGAGAGTGCAGCGTCAAACCAGACGCATCACACTGAGGAAGCAGAGAGTCGTTTCCGGTCTGTGCTTTTACCAAAATAAACATTGAAAATATAGCTCGTTATTTTGTTGTTGTTTTTGTTTAAACCTGACAGAGTTGGCACTTGTTGACCTGACGGCTCCGCTCAGCCCGTTGGGACGTAGGCAATGCCTTTTTGTCCAAGTTGGGTTTTATTCTGCGTCTTTGAATTCAATTTGACATTATGAACAGAAGATGGCGACAAAATACTGTAAATTGCATTTAAAATACTCCAGGAGTTTTAGCGAAACAGTTTACGTTGAATTTTATGAACAGATGGGCATATATAATATAACTGTAAAACTTAAAAAATAATAATCAGTGACAATTTAAATGAAAAATAAATAATTTTAATTCATCAAATCAAATCAAATCAATTTATTTTTGTAAGGCCCAAAATCACAACAACAGTTGCCTCTGAGGGCCACAGGGAGAAATGAATCAACAATGTCTGTGGTGGCGAGGGACGATGTCCCAGGGTCCTCTGTCCTTAGACTCTCCTTCTCGGCCAGGAAAAAGAAATAATCATTTTACTAGCTGACATAATAGGAGAGAAATTGCTGTCAATGACTAAAATAATTGTTAGTTGCAACCTTATTGGACAAAGTGCATGGAAAAGGATTAGAAGTACTAAAAAACAGAAAAACAAATGCTGATAACACATAAAGCATCCAATCAAATCCACGTACGGCCCATAATTTGAGCTTAAACAAGTGCGGCAGAGCGGATTTTGTATATCAGGGTGACTGGTTTTAATGGGGGAGGATGTGAGTAACTTTTCTGAATGCTGCTCATCCTGTACCACCACAGTGCATAATGATAATGATAATGATAATTAAGCGCTTTGTTTTCTGGCACAGGACAGGCAGGGTCATGTGTTTTTAAGCCTAAAAAAAAACCATTAGGTCAAGAGGACCCATATTTTGGTTAACTGGAGCTCTTGTTTCATTGTCTTATTCTGTTCTATTCTGTTATGTGTTTCAAGCACGTTTAAAACCGGTTAACCTTTGGGGATATGAGTCTGGGCTTTTCCAATGATCCCCAATGCCATGGGAACAAGCCGGTCTAACAGGTACGACATTCTATGTGGTTATAAAGATAAAAAAGTAATTCCAGCATATTATAAGTATTGGCTGTAACTTATGTTACACTTGTTGCCATGTACATTACTTAATAATAATTAATTGTTATTAATTAATAACAAGATGGTAACTAAAATGTCTTACATATTCACCTATGGTAATCTCAATAAATCTAATGATGGTGTACAAAACGGCCCTTTTGTTAACTGTGGTGTTTTTGTGACACTTGCCCCTTGGAATAATTAGCTTTTGGTCACAATCTGGTGTGTTGACATTCAGATGATTCATGTTTGTCTATTGACAACAATAAATAAAGACAAAATCTAATCCCATAATCTTTGGGGACAACAATCCTTCTCACAGAGCTAAACTCTACTCACCTTCCAGACTGTAATCCTGAAGGAGAGGAACATAATGACATCGGGCCAGGTCAAACTGACTTCTGCATGATTTTATTTGATTATAATCACAATATTTATTTGAATATGATTTCATTGAAGTAATTTAAACAAGCCAATATGTAAGAAACTTGAGATGTGATAATGTCTTATAAAATCTTGTCTTCCTCATAGGTACAGCATTGTGTCAGACACTTTACCAGAGGAGGAGCGTCAGAAGATCTACAGTTTGAGGTTTCGAAACAGCCACGGTTCTGATAATTGCTGCCTGGAGTTGGGCTGTGACAAAGAGGGAGACAACCTCTGCAGGACTGAACCCAGTGGTCAGCGCATGAACGGCAGGATCCAGACCAGAAGCTCCACCCAGGGAAGGAACCGGTTCGTAAAGAAGAATGGACAATGTAATGTGGTCTTCACAAACATGGAGGAAATGGGCCAGCGTTACCTGGCAGACATCTTCACCACATGTGTGGACATAAATTGGAGGTATCTGCTTCTCCTGTTTACCACCACCTTTCTTGTCTCCTGGCTCTTCTTTGGACTGATCTTCTTTGGAGTGTCTCTGGCACATGGGGACTTTCAGGGTAATGTGTCAGGACATGGTATGATAAGTGGACCAAACCTGGGCCACACAGCCACGGACCAACCCCTGAGGATGCCCTGTATCCTCCATGTACAGGGCTTTGTGGGTGCACTCCTCTTCTCCATGGAAACTCAGACCACCATTGGTTACGGCTGGCGCTGTGTGACAGAGGAGTGTCCTGTGGCAGTGATTACTGTAGTGATCCAGTGCATTGTTGGCTGTATCGTTGAATCCTTTATGATTGGCACAATCATGGCCAAAATGGCGCGTCCAAAGAAGAGGAATCAGACTCTCGTGTTTTCTAAAAATGCTGTGATTTCCCTGCGGGATGGTAAGCTTTGTCTCATGTGGAGGGTGGGCAACCTGCGGAAGAGCCACATAGTGGAGGCCCATGTGAGAGCCCAGCTCGTTCGCTCGTATGTCACTGATGAAGGGGAGTTCATGCCACTAGAGCAGATGGACCTGAATGTGGGATACGACGAAGGCACAGACAGGCTCTTTCTGGTGTCTCCTCTGGTTATAGTGCATGAGATCGACAAAGATAGCCCTCTGTATGCACTAAGCAAAGCTGATCTGCAGACAGATGACTTTGAGATAGTAGTGATCTTGGAGGGCATGGTGGAGGCCACAGCAATGACCACACAGTTCCGTAGTTCCTATCTGGCTCGAGAGATCTTTTGGGGCCACAGGTTTGAGCCAGTTGTCTACAAGGACAGGGATCGTTATAAGGTAGATTATGCCTGTTTCCACAATACTTATGAGGTGCCATCCACACCTCACCTCAGCGCCAAAGAGTTGGAAGAAACATGCAGCCGCGTGTCCTCAGAATGCAGGACCGCTAACGATTTGATTCCAAAATCGTTGAGCTCCTTCTGCTATGAGAATGAGGCCCTTAACAGCACAGAAGAAGAGGACGACAAGTTGACTGTATGTCCAGCAGTCAGGAGGGACAGGCCTGAAGATAGAAGGACTTCCATTACTTCAGGCAGCCACAATGTCCTGTGTGTGTTGGACATGGACAACAACCAGATGGAGCTGGACATCCTTCAGACCGCCTTACCCCTGGATCCAGTCACCTACAAAAGTGAACAAGACATTTAACACATTTGCCTTACTCGCTATAGCCTCATAACTATAACCCTTTTCTTATGGCAATAAAGATACAACTACAGGACAGCACAAGTGATGTTTTTTCTTAGAGAAAAACAGAAACAGAAATATAAGAGTAGCAAGACTATGAATGACTGAAAGTATCATCAGATTGAGTTTGACTGATGTGATCCAGTTTGCTCATCTGAATTCAACATCAAACTGCATTAAGCACAATTTAATCAAGTCACCATTTAAGTTTATCTTATTTATTTTATTTTAAGCAGCACCACGTAAGATTTCCTGTTTGCGAGCAACACCTGCATGACTCTTTGGATGTAGAAACTTAAATCAAATCTTTGGAACTTTCACCATTCAAGACAAATATGAGACAAACTGGCTCAAAGCAAGAGAGCATGTTTTTCCAAGGTTTTTAGTACAACAAAAACCTATATTGAAATAAATGGCATTGTACCAGTCTATATGTTTGCGTAAAATCTTGCGGTGAGGCTTTAAAGGATTTAAAAAACAAAACAAAAATCTGGTCTGAAGATTTTATTTGACACAATTTATTATTAATTGTCACTTGATATATGTATTCTTGATTAACTTATTCTTTAATGTTGTTGCAACTGTTTTTGTCTATAAACATGATGTATTGTTTAAAATATTTTTAGGAGATAAAGTAATATTTTGGTTTGTGCAATATTTTTTCATTGTGATATGGAACAGAAGTCTCGCTGGCCAAATTAACTTGTATGATGAGATCGCTGTTACAGAGGAAGATTTTATTAGACTGTCAATGTTCATTTGTGCAACATACAAATGGTCTCTGCGGATAATTCTTCCTGCTTTGTACATTTACAGGCCTACTTTATTTCAGCTTCAAAAATAAATGAAATGGAGGAATTAATGTGTGTTCCTTGAAATCTTCAATGTAATGATTCTCATGGTTTCTCATCACTTGCAGTGCTCAATTCAATCCACTAGATGCCCCTAGAATCCATTGAACTAGATAAAAGACCACAGAACATGCACTGCATAGAGGGAAACAAATAAAATATGAATATGTACATTAACATGGACATTTTTTAATTGAATTGGTTAGTTTCAATATCCGTTTCACAAAACACCCATAATTTCTTATGAAATAAACCCATAGTTTGGCCAGAAGAAGCCGGATGACAAACTACACATACAGTAACAGCATGTTTTTATTCATTATGAGATTGCAATGTTACTCTAATAGTGGAGTGGATGTTATGTTACAGACATTCAATTAATTTAACACAATTACAACATAGGCTATAAAATGTATTTAATTTGAGGGTTTGCAGCCTGTGCGTTACTGCTTTTTATAAGGTATTACAATCACAACTGAACCTGCATTTAGAGGACACATACAAGTTCTTCTCATTCTCACTAGTGCTGAGAATAGAGTTAACTAATAACCATGGTACTATGCTGGTGGTCTGCCTGTGATAGAAAATAATGGGCAGAAGAAACGAAGCCTCGTTTGTAGAGATCATGTGATCTGAAGCAGTCGTTTCAAAATACATGCTCGAACACCTCTGCTTCAAAATATTGTCAAGCAGTGCATGGTTTGAGGCAACATCTTTAATTCTGTATGAACGGGCCATGTCTCACGCTCTGCTCAGACCCTCCAGAATCCCCTCACTGAGCTGCAGAGGCTGCAATAGCACTGATTCATAATTGGTGTCATAATTCGTGCAGACTTTAGATAGTGAGGGTTCAGATCAGAGAGAGGACGCAAACATTTAAACCAACTGTATTTAGTCGTAGGAACTGGCATCATAAATGAGAGACAGCAGCTCATTAGGCTTTCAAAAACATTCAAAAAGCAATTAAGAATGAATCAGCATTACAACTGTTGTCAGAGTACTGCTTGTGGTGGAATGGATAGCACTTATGCCATGCTGTGTGAAGCAGTATATGGAGTTCAGATCCAGCTATTGACAATTTACTGCATGTAATTCCCCAGTCTCATCCTCATTTCACGCTGTAAATTCTGTCAAATGAAGCCTACAGGCCAAAAAAATCCTTTAATCCTTGCCTTTTATCTAGGGACACTGGTTGGTCATGTTTATGAAATGTGAAAATACAAGTCTACAAATCCCCCCCTTAAAACATTAAAAAAGGTTGGTGGTAACCTTTAACTAAATTGATATGAGGAAGGTTTTTGTTTGTTTGGATTTGCAGAACAGAATTCAAGCCTATTTCTGTTTGTCAGGCTGTGCAGGTCTGAGCCTCTGGTGTTTAGAATAGCCTGATTGGCCTAAATCAGGGCTATTCATTTATATTTTATATGGTGCTAGACTGGACAATAGTGCACTAAGGACAAACTCTTACAATATTGTGTGACTCAATCCAAATCCGGCCCACTAAGCATTATGGTCCTGGGCCGGACCACACTGCCATGAAGCTTGGTAAAAGTTTAATCTCTGGCAAACCGTGAACAGCCGGATTGGGCCTTAGGGCCACCAATGAAATAGCCCTAGCCTAAATGATAAAAGGTTATTCTTTTGCTGTACATTGTTTTACCTGATGAAGTAGTAGAAGTCTTAATTTCAGCTGATTTTCACAAGGATCTCCAGGGCAATTAATTGCTGCACATATTTCAGAAGAATTCAATTAGAATTTCATCCTAATTCCCATTCCTATTAATATTAATTCAATAAATTATCTCATTACATTTCCATCACTCTGCACTGCTCTGCACTGCCACTGAGCAGCTAGCCTCCCCCTTTCTGTTTTTCAGAATTATCCTCTATTTGTCTGTTTTCCAGCCTGTTCCCATGCACAAAATCCCCTGCAACCAGCTCGGAGGGGGAAGAGACAGCAACATGCTGGCCCTTTTTTGTCTCCTGAGAGTTTTCAGTCTGAAAAACGAGCAAAACATTGATGAAGGTTCAAGCTCGATAACCTTAGGCCTGGAGGCTACCAGCTTTTCATTAGCAAGTCAGTGAGAGAGTGAATTAGTGCGATGGGTGGAATGGAACCGGAGAAGTCAGTCTGGGACACTATAGGATGATATGAGGGCTCCTTGCTGCCTACTATTGTCTATTGTCAGAGTTAGCAACAAGGGCTCAACAGTTAGCCTTTTGTAGGGCATTTAACTGCCAGTTAGTGTGTAAATTATTGGATATTTGTGCAAGTGATCGCTTCATCAGTTCTATCAGTGTCTAAGGATTAAAATCCTTTAGCCCCTGGCTCAAAACTCCTAATGAGCTACATAAAGTTATCTACAACGCACAAGCCTTTCAAATTCCCCTTTCTTAGTCTCCCAACTTCCTACCACATGTGTCACATAAAGTACGTTCGGGGCAGCAGTGGCCCAGCATTCACTCCAAAATGTGGGTGCTGGAACTGAACATCCAACAGCCCTTGGGCTCGACACCACCCATTTGTCTTCCGATGCCTTGACTATTTGTTTGTAAGATTGGAAACTATGCTTTTGTCGTCTCCATGGCAGCCGTTGCTACCAACCAACAAAAAATGAACTGCATCAGTTTATTGCAGACATTGATTATTTATAACATGAGACTAATTTGTTATTATGTTTTGTGCTACTGCAATTTCTTTAGTCCTCAAGTCCTGAAACTCACACGTGGAGGAAAGATTCTTTTTTCTAACATTTTTTAACTTCAGCCGATTTGTCATTTTTAACTGATCAGCCGTTATTTGCAAGAGTTACTACAAGTGTAGCTTATCTTGTCAGGAGGAAGGTTACTGTGGCCTACAAGATTGTCGGGCTGGGGTCACAACTCTTCAAAACGACAATCTCAACTTATCCATCACAACACATTCTATCAGGGGTGGCAACATAAATGGAGGGCACTGTACACGACCAGGACCATAGAGAGCGTGCGTGTCCCAGCTTTGGGCCCGGTGTTTGAACCCCCGCTCACATGGGCAGAGCGAGGGAGGCCGCGGGGTGTGAAGGCGATGAGAGACGGGTCTGCAGCCGTCTCCCTCTCCGCTTTCATCTCGCTCTCCCAGAACCAAACAACAAGCTCTTTCATTCAGGCATTTCTGCGGCCAGCCACCCCCAGACCCTCCAGGCCCCTGCCGTTCACGCTGCTTAATTCAATGTTCTGAGAAAAACCCATGATTGGAAAGTGACTTTTTTAACCCTCTTATGTCTCCATGAAGATGCAACAGCCTTTTTTGTTGTATTTGACTCCACGGCACCAAACAAGTGTTTACACACCTAGAAAAGCCACTTCCTTCCATTTTGCCACACATACAGTATCCACTGATTCACTGTCAGGGCTTCAATGGTCTCACACAGCAAAGAATCACTACTAAAAATAACGTAATCCAGGAAATACAGACAATTATTGATAAAATGAATAAGCTATATCAATATATAGTATTAAATAGCATTAGTATATGTGTTTCTCAACCGGCTCATTAAACAAAGAATAACTTTCTAAAACTTTACAATTGTTTTATCAAATTACATAAATATTGTAACATTCATTAGAGGAAGCGGTAATGATGTCCCAAACAGCAACCATATAGTCAGACAAAAATATCCTAACAAAGGTCCCTTTTGTTAGCGGAATTCTTGAACATAATTTTCGCGCAAATGACTCAATCTCCATGTCCCTCGCCTCCAATTCCACCTAATTATCGATTTTCAGGCATTTCCCAGTATCGCACAACACAGATAGAAAGTTTGGAAGATTCCAGATCATGTCATGAAGACATATTAGATGGAAAAGAGCCACAGATCGACTGCTAAAGAAAGTCTGGCTTTAAAAAGCTGAAAGCTGAAAGTTGCCAGTGAAACCAGCAAAGAGACATGTACAGTCTTACTTGAAAATATTAATAAGCTTTCCCATTTACAAGCCACATATGCCATTCATAATAATAATAATGATGATAATAATAATAATAATAATAATAATCATCATCATCATCATCATCATAGTAACATATTGCATGCTCAAAGCTTAGACTATCATTTGGAATAATGCAGTTGTTTAAAATTACATTATTACAGAGGCACCACCATTAGGAAGAACTAGTTATTACAGTACCTGGGAATAAAATAAATGAAAACAAAAATCTACTGAAACTACCGTTAAAATGCAGATTTACTTAAGCTAACGTTCCACTTAGAAATAGCCAGGCCAGTTAGGAACAGAAATAAAAAACAACCTTCAGTTTGCCAGCTACGCTGCCCTAGGAGCAACTATGCTATGTATGGAAGCTTGAGCACTCTCCTCTGCTTCTGACTACTTTTCACCAACAATTTAATATTTTAGTTCACCTGTGTCATTGATTTTCACATGTTTTTCTCCTTCTTCCACTGCCCTCGGAGAGTGGAACTGTTTCAGACATTGCCTCAACTGCCTGGAGGAACGGTCTCTAGTCTAAATGAATGGCTCTTCAACTGCCTGGATGAACTGTCTTGCCAAATGGAAGCGTGTCAGCCTGTCCTTCTGTGGGAAGAGGATTTCTCCTTCACTGTGGTTCTCCCCGAGGTTTCTACTTTCCCCCAAAGAGTTTTGTAGTTTTACTTGCTGAGAAGTATCGGGTCTAAAGACAGGGGATGCTGGGACATTAATTTTAGTAATCCACAAGTGTTTACACACCTAGAAAAGGCAACTCAAATTACTTAATGTGATTTTGACAGATTAAATTGACCTTGTGAATTGACCTTTTAGATATTTCACACCAAAGTAGAATGTACTCAATAGGGGTTTCTGGCTCTCGTCCCTGCCTTAGGTTACAACATCATCACATTCTAGAATCTGAAAACCACCAATTAATTCAATCATAATTAATTTCCTTAGAATGCTCCACAGTGTGGCATTCTGACCTGTGACTTTGCCTGGTGGCTTCACCTGCAGGTAGCATATCCTCCATTAAAACTGAAAAGTGATTCAACAATAGCCATAATAAGAACTTAATTAATTTAAATTAAATTGCAGCACGGTGAACTTTGTAAAGAATGTAGAGTCCAGCAATAGTTAACGGCAGTATCAAGAGTTCTGCAATAATAAATTGCAATCAGTAAATCAGCAATCAACAAAAATACATCAACCCAGCCTGCCCACAGTTCAGTGACCCTACCGCATGAGTGTGACCAGTAATGCAGCGGGAGGCAAGTCCAACAAGAGTTTGAGAGGGGAAATGTAAGTAGTTTGGTGGACAATGGGCATGTCATGGAGTAATCTTGTTGGAATAACCAAATTCAGTGATGGAAGAATCAGATCAGATCTTTCAACTAAGGTCAATTCAATATAATATATATATATTTGTGTTTGCTCAAAGCTCGGGCTTGAATTCAAAACCTTTCCGCACATTGTCACCATAAACTTGCAAAGGATAACCCCTCAAACCATATTGAAATAACTTTCTACTTTTCAGTTAAAACATTTGAGTGAAGTAGAAGGTACAGATAGTTAGTAAAAATTTTCAAAAGTTAAGTACATATACCTAAAAAACTTTTCTTAAATAAGTACTGTACTTTACTTTGTTCCACCATTGTCTATATTTCTTTGGCCAATTTAGTGGAGATCCTTTTATTTAGAGTACAAAAATGGGTCTCTTAAATCTGCCAAGAAATAAACCAATGCAACAAGATGAAAACCACTGATGTTTGTCTAAAAAGCCACAGCATTTTAAATAATAATAATACATTTTATTTATAATGCACTTTATTTTCGAATGAAACCTCAAAGTGCTAAATGGAACCTCCTTAAAGGGAAATTCCTCCTTTTCTCAAGTGGGTGGAGTAGTCAAAGTTTGTCCTCAAGTGATTAAAGTTCTTTCAAAACAAAAGAATATTAGTCAAGAAAAAAAAAATAACATCTAATTCATAATTTTAAGTGTAGGTAATTTGAAGGACATGACATTACATCAGAAACAAAAAATCAATTTTCAAAGGATATACAAAAATGTATCATGTAAGAAACACAAATGTTGAAAATATTTAATATTGTCAATTATACACGTAATTACAGTGAGAAGAGTTTGGGCTAACCAAAACATCTACTCAAGTAAGAGTAGTACTGTTACACTGTAAAATATCAGGCCTACTCCAGTGGTAGAAATACAACGTCATAAAATTACACAAGTACAATTTCAGGAAAAATAAATGTAACTGAAAAGTATTGAGTAGGCTACTACCCACCTCTGTTCCTTTTATACTTGACCATTTTCTGTATCTGCCCCGCAACAAGCAGAACCGACATCATCAGGTGAGGCCGTTTAACCGGAGGCGTGGTGGAGACAGACACGCCGGCCTGCCCCATGAAAGGCCTCTCAAGCCCGACAAAGATGCGTTGCTCTCCTCAGCCTCGAGACGCTGACTCTCCCTCTATCTTAACGTAGACTGCTTGTCTTTTTTTCCATTTGGGCAAAACAGCTTTCTGTCCTCTTGTTGGGGGCTCCTTTTGGATCACATGATAGTAATTCACCTATGATCAAACAAAGGCCACAAAGAAAGAAAAGAAATTAGGCCGTGTGCACCGATACGCCTCATGGTGGTCATTTATTACAGTGGACATTGTGCTCTATCCGGGCCAGTGTGTCACATGGCAGAATAACAAGAGGACATTGTTGTAGGAAGAGCCACGCTGCAGGTTTGGGAGCGCGGCTCAGAGCGGCGCACACAATGGCACAAGTCACAACAGAGGAACCATCGAAGGACGTGACAGGACAACTGCATGTTTTGCTATTCTGTTTTGCTATAAAAGGCTTGTAAATGAAGGACAAATAATAAACATACGCAAAAAACAAATGACAACTATAATTTACAACCAGGGCCGTACAGAGGATTTAAAAAAATACAATTGTCCAAATTGATTTGGCTAAAAAAGCCTTTTTAAATGAAACTGTCTTAACCCCCCATTGGGCCATTAATTGAGAGACCCCTTGAATATTATGCTGAATAGATGTGTCTTGAGTGGTGGCAGGGTCAATTCTTGAAGGCAGGGGGGTCTGGGGGTCTACTTCCAGAAAAACTTGAAAGAAAATTATACAATTTCATTAACGGTGTGGAGTGATGGAGGTGCACAGGTATAGGACCTCCCTCTATAATCAGAGCCAAGTGGGATAAGGTAAGAGAACCTTCATTTGTCCACAATGGGGAAATTTAAGTGTTGTAATGCACTGTTCAAGAATAGCAGGAGAATAGAACAATGCAACCAAAAACAGAGTTTGTAGAGCAAAAAAAGTACAGTAGTCAGGTGCAAAGTTAAAGTTAAAGTTTACACGTGTAGACTTGTGTGGAAGCTAATTCAGCTAGGCTAAGACAGAAGAGTCTATATTCTATTTTGGTTTTATATTTATTATATTATATTTTAAGTTCTACAAATAACACAGTAAATAAGTTACAATCAGTAGATAATATAGATAAGATAATATAATATAAATACAGTTCTTAAGAGTAATTTACAGTTATAAGAAAGTGATTAAAAACAGTGGTTAAAAGCAATTTGAAAGGTTTTTCTTGTGTAAACTGTAAAATTGTTCAAGTTCTTAAGGCAATGTAATGTAATAGTTTTTTGGAGCTTATCTTCCAATTATTTGTTAGTACTAGTAGTACTAGAAGTAGTTAAAATGTAAAGAGAAGTACAGTCAGTAAGTGCAGCTCAGAGCATACAGCAAGCGATCGCCTGTTTTGAGTTTTTGTCATATTGTGCAGACCCTGCAATAGAAATGTAATATGTTGCACCAGTGAATGAGTGAATGAGATGTGTAACGCACACGGAGAGTGGATGACACATGTACAGGGATGTAGTTGTTAGCTGTATTCATTGCATAGCCTGGAATGAAAGACCTGAGTCAATTCTCTCCATATTCCTTCACTGGATGTTCTCTAGAGAGCAGTGGAGTGGCATCTGCGGAAGTCCACCACCATCTCCTTGGTCTCCCGTTGTGTGTGTCTGAAGTCTGAAGTGTAGAGTGTGAAGAGGAAGGGTGCCAGGACGGTTCCCTCAGGTACTCCCACACTGAAGGTCCGGAGATCAAACACACCGTCCCGAGCTCGCACAAACGGGCTGGTTAGTGTGGTAGTCCAGGATTCACTCTGCCAGGTCAAAGTCCCCACTAGCCGTCTCCAGCTTGTCCTCAAGAGCAGTGGCCGGACTAATCAAAGAACAGAATTCTCACAGCACTGCCAGGCTTCTCAAGGTGAGACAGAGAGCGGTGCAGCAGAAAGCCGACGCCGCCCTCCACTCCATTGTCAAACCGATACACAAAGTGCAGCAAATTGACAGCTGCATGGTGCGTCCTTCAGTCCCCACACACACAAACATTCACACACAGACGCACTCCTCTACTCGCACGGAGCCGAGAAATGCTTGCGGGCCGCAGACATATATATAAAAAGTCAAGGTACACAAACAAACACCATGATATAATTGATTAGTAAAAACTGTACTGTTAGTAAAAAATACCGAGGTCCGGGCCTCATGGACCTCAATGTTGCGTATGGCCAAGCTTACAACAAAAGGTGGCTTCTGTCAATATGTTGAGTGGGCCTATAGCTTAAGACATACGTTTTAGGTTCTTCATGGGTCCACTGCATGCTGACTGTGGGCGGTGGCAACAAAAAGCCTCAAAACAAAAGATTCCTCATCTGTAACATCCCCAAGATCCCGTCTGTTCCCAGAAATGTATTACTGTGGTCAAAAGAGACCAGCACTGAGCTGTTTGTTTCAGGTAGTAAGCAGCTGGCTAATGCTAGTTTACTTATTATTGCGTGGCTACGCTAATAAACGTTAGTCTACTTGCAGACGGTTTTAAGAAAACTGTCTGGGTGTTATATTTTAGGATCAGACAGACACACAAAGTACGTGAAAGCTTTGAGGGCATGTGCGGTGCAGAGGGCTGTGGATGATGAAGCTTTCATCTAAATGTCTTCGGAAGTTTGTTGTGGCAAGTTGTCGCTGGTTATAAGGGTTCTTCTGTAAGAATAAACCCTTTTCATTTTCAATTTTATGCGCTGTATTTCATGAGTATCTAACAGCGGAGAGCATGCGGTGACATCTTCAAAATGGCGGACAACAAATAAGTCTCGTGACTGAAACCCATAAATAATAATGATTTTTCTGCATTTATAGGCCAAAAAAATAAGCTTTTTTTTATTTGTAGGCAATGTGTTGGCCTCTTTTTTCTTGATTCTTTTTTTACAAGAGTGAACAATAGTTAAGTGATTGTGACAGATGTTTCTAGCCTACATTTCATCCCAAAACTACTTCAAATGCAGATGGGATTTGGACCAGCCCATGTGCTCTGTGGCTGCTGTACACAGGCCACTGCTCCTTTAAGAATTGTACTTGTGCGTTTTTTTCCTCTGGCTCCCACACAAGGGGCTCTTTAAGCCCGAGTAATGACACAGAGCACACATTCATACAGCAACGCAAGGGAGGGAGTGTCACTGGAAACGAGCTCTGAGGATTTTCGACCTGGAGACCTGCTATTGCTACAGCTGAAGTAAGATACTAAGCTGTTAACTCTAACATTTGGCTACTGGTCCAACATTTTGATTTAGGCTACACACTTTTCTAAATGTTTTCAATATTCTAAAAAAATAAATAAAAAAAATCTGCCAATTATTTTGTAATGATAACGACATCTTGATTGAAGCTGTTGTTAGCAAAACTCAAAATTTCGGATTACTTCTCTCTTTTTAAAATGTATTGGAATGCATTCAGAAGCTATAAGCTATGTCAATTATTGGGAATAAGTGTGACACATTACGTAGCCTGAAATAGTTTAATAAATTTCATTATTGCTGTGGATGTAATATTGGTGCATAAAGCGTGTCCTGCAGAAACAAGTCTCACAGGCAATTATAGGCACATTTTCAAAACCTGATGGACTCTTGACTTGTTAATAGATTCGTTCATAACCTACACACAATCCAAGCCATCTTTATTCAGACCTCACTTCTAAAAAAAATATGGAACACACAGCGATGTCCAAATCTGTCTGAATTGTTTTTAAATCCAGTGACTGTCAGAAAACGTGTGCGTAACGCGTTCCTCAAACTACAGGCCGGCTTTCCTTTATGCACAATATTTTTGATAGCCATCTGCAAAAAGCATTGTTGGAATAATTTAATACACTATGTTTGCAGTTTATTAAAGAAGATCATGTGCTTTGTATTTGAAAAGATAACCAGAACGCATCTAAACATGGCCAAACAAGAGCTCGTTTAGCTGAGCTAAGGCCAGGCTACTTTCATTTGCTCGAGTTTGTCTTTCCACATCCACTTTGTGTTCATCCTATAGCCGTGAAAAATAATCATTGGCTTTGTGCGCAATTTCACCCCGGGAAACTAAAATGACAGTAAAACCCAGCTGCAACACGTAGATTACACGGCGAAGGCCCATGCCGCGTCCAAACCCGTTGAGATCCTATTTGATTCAATAAAATACGTAGACTAATCCTGTCCTTTACTGGTGATTCTGACCCTGTCTGTTCCAGGTCCTCTTGTGGATTTAGTTGGGGTGCGGGACTGTGCAGGACGCGCTGCTGAAGGACGTAACCTACACGCTCGGTGGGTTTGACGTTGGTTGTGGTGCTTAAACTATAGGTAAACTGGGGTCCAAGGTGCGCACTGAGCCGCCTATGATACCAACCAACCGGATGGAAAGAACTTTAATGTGGAACCCTCACAGAGTTCTGCAGCGGAGGCTAAGAGTAGAGACTGATTGGCAGTTTATATTATAATCTGCAGAGGCAGGTCAAAGATCCACAGCGGGCTTTTTTCTCCTCCAGCAAAGCCCACTGTAAACTCACTGTCTTCTTACACGCGGAAAGCAGCGAGCGCAGCCCCTGGAAGCCTGTGCACGGCGGGACCATGTCCAGAGAGGAGCAGAGCCTGTCGGACGTGGAGCTTAGTCCCGGGTCAGACGACAGTCACTCGCTGTCTCCAGGCCGGGGCGGGGACTCTCCCCTCGCTGGACAACAGCAGCATGGACACGAGCAGGACACGGGGGCATCCTCCACCAAATCTGATGATGAAGACGAGCGCTTTCCTGCTGGCATCCGCGAGGCCGTGAGCCAAGTGCTCAACTGTTATGACTGGACACTTGTGCCGATGCCCGTGCGCGTGAACACCGGTGGTAAAAACAAGCCACACGTGAAGAGGCCCATGAACGCATTCATGGTGTGGGCCCAGGCCGCGAGGAGGAAACTAGCGGACCAGCACCCGCATCTGCACAACGCCGAGCTCAGCAAAACGTTGGGCAAACTCTGGAGGTGAGAGGCCGACTGCTCTTTACTGGCGTTACATCTATTTATGTGCTTTACAGAATGAGCCTATGCTAATTTAAACTGTTAACCTTGAGTGCAACAGACCTGAGAATATAGGCCCTATGGAGTTGTATAATATAGTATATATAGTCATTATTCCATACTCTTCATCAGTTGTAGTCTATTTCACAAACATTTTATTTCTGCAATAAGGCTCCTCAACGAAAATGACAAGCGCCCCTTCATTGAGGAAGCAGAGAGACTGAGGAAGCAACACAAGAAAGACTACCCGGACTACAAGTATCAGCCAAGACGGCGCAAGAACAGCAAGATGGGCTCAGGCTCAAGTACTGAAGCTGATGGCCATTCGGAGGGTGAGCTTGGGCAGTCCCACTACACGGGCCTTGACCTGGAGGAGGCTGAAAGTGGGGGGGCTGGGTCCCCTTTGGCAGGTGGGCAGCACCCTCATGCTGCAGGTGGCTGCAGGCCTCTCCCACTCCAGTTTACATTAATGTTTATTAACTATATAAGTGAAATATATTAGATGCTGATCTGTTTTTATTGAATTGACAGGTCAGAGTCACAGCCCCCCGACTCCACCCACAACTCCCAAGACAGAGCTTCAGTCTGGAAAAGACAGTAAAAGAGAGGGGCCTGGGATCTGCCGTGGGGCCTTGGCAGTAGAGAGCGGCCCTGGAGGAAAACCTCACATTGACTTTGGAAATGTGGACATTGGAGAGATGAGCCATGAGGTCATAGCCAACATGGAGCCCTTTGATGTCAATGAATTTGATCAGTATCTGCCCCCAAATGGGCACCCAGGGGTTACACAGAGTGCAGGGTCCTCCACCTCCCCGGCCTCATCCTACACCTATGGAATCCCCACTGCTCTGGCCGCTGCCAGTGGACACTCCGCTTGGCTGTCCAAACAGCAGCCCCACCATGGCTCTTCCCTTGGGGCTGAAGCAACCAAAGCCCAGATTAAGAGCGAGTCAGGCACCAACACAGCTCACTTCTCTGAGGCTGCATCTCCAGGGGCCCATATTACCTACACTCCCCTGAGCCTGCCTCATTACAGCTCAGCCTTCCCCTCTCTAGCCTCCAGAGCTCAATTCGCAGAGTATGCTGAGCACCAGGGATCAGGCTCTTACTATGCCCACTCAAGCCAAACGTCAGGGCTGTACTCGGCCTTCTCCTACATGGGCCCCTCACAGAGGCCTCTGTACACTGCAATCACTGAGCCGACCAGCGTGCAAACATCGCACAGCCCCACACACTGGGAACAGCCTGTCTACACCACTCTGACGCGGCCATGACAGACAACCAAGACAGTGCAGGACACTAGTGCAGGGTCCGCCTCCAGATCCACGCCACAACCCAGGAGCAGCTCCTGCAGCAGCGGAGGAGAAGGCGCTATGGGGTGGGAGGAGTGGACCAGCACTAGGAGAGTGGGCCAGGGTGGCAGACAGGGACCAGCCTTGTTTTGGGCTCCCTCAAATGGGCTTTCGCAGAGTGCAGGGCCCAGAGGAGAAGCTTTCGCAGCACAAGTGTGCACAAATGTGCCACTGTGGTGGGGGTCCAGAGGGTCCAGAGGGTCCAGGTTTGGTTCACAGCACTAAAAGCATGAGCTCTAAGCAGCCTGATGTTAGGGCTGTGAGGAGGCCAGGGTGGAGCATGTCAAAGCTCAACTGTGTGGATCAAATATGCAGAGATAAAAGTTGTATGCATTATATTCCGTAATGGTTTATGATCTCAGGCAGCTTTGGACCAAAAACAATTGTCCATTTATACACATATTATACCTTGTCTTTAGTGCAATGTTTATGCCTCATTTGTTTCATGCACATTTGGCAATTTAATGCTAAAATACATTGATACAATTTTGAACTATGCATAAAAGTGTCAACACTGTTCATTTGGTTTCATGAAACATCAGTGAAAGTTTCGCCCAACTTTAAGTATGACAAATGACAAAGTGTTTTGAACACATATGCAGGTTTGTGAACTGACAATGAAATAACATCTTATGGCATATGATGCACAATATAGATTTTACTTATTTGCACTACTTTCAGTTATATGCTTTTTCCTTCACTGTTGCACACATTCATTTGATGCATGCTGCACTGCCACCAACACACGTCTTTAAGCTCCATTAAAAAAAGCTGAATATCACAATTCATTTGAATCTAACATTTTATTTACATTTCTTTGTGTCAGCTTGTCTATGTTTTTTTTAATTGTTTATTGGCATTTTAGCCTTTTTCTTTCCTGTATAACAGCCAAGCAAAGTATGTGAAAGTGTGCAAAGTCATGTGATGATGACATGTTTCACTTGAAATAAATCTGACTTTTGCAAAACAAGTCTGCAACTTTCCTCCAGTGGAACAATTATGAAAACATGTGGACATATAGTCACTGAAGTAATTTGTCTGTACAATAATATATGCTCCCGCAGGAATTGCCTTATCAAATTGGTGGTCAGAAATGCACACGGCCAGTGTCTAAATAGCAATGGCTACTCAATGTAATGGGTAAAGTATAATGTGATTCAGGTTGGCTACAAAACACAATGCAAATAACCTGTAAGTACCAGTAAGTACCAGTACCATATAAGAATTGGGAGTGCAATAAAACGTGACATAGTGACTTGCTAACTCACCAATAAAAAAACCACAAATACGAAAATGTGATTTAAGCAGGACAAATTGTTCTGAACTAGACTTCACTAGGTAAATGGGCACACAAAGTGCTTTTTACAGCACCTTTCCCCACACAAACTCATACACCAGTGCACACTAGAGGCAAGGTGGTTTAAATATCTTGCCCAAGAACACAAAAGCAGCATTCAGGGATTGAACTGCCAATCTTGGACCAGAGGATTAACACGTTATTCCACTTTAGCAACTGCAGCCGCAACTAATCTAAATCCAAATTTATTTGGAAGCACAATTTATGAACAAGCAGTTCCCAAAGTGCTGCACAACAAAAGCAACAAGGGATATATGCAACATTTTATTCTTAAAACAATAATACTAGTAACAGCTAAATAAAATGAATAAGAACATAAAAAGTAATGAAAACAAAACCAATGAAATAGATGAAAAACACATAGGACCACACAACTCACGCCAGAGAACAAAAGGTGAGACTCAAAACACTGTGAGGGACTTTTGGACATGGGGTGCGTGTGTGTAATGCACTTTCGTTTGCAAGAAGAGAATCACAAGAAGATGTATCTCACTTTGAGAACTATTTTCCTATACACACAGGATATTTTGCAAGTTGTGTACTACATAGTGTATATGCTTTGGGGCTAAGCCTGACTCCTAATTCCCGTGCTGTAATCAGCAGCGTGATATTTTGGCAGGACAAAGAAGCCCATTGACATGAAGTAGCATTGGGGGAGGGAGGGGCTTGAACTGTAACTGGCTGCAAATCTAAAAATAAATAAACAAACAAACAAATATATATATATATATTTATACCATATATAATGATATATATACGATATATATGATATGTATATCGTTTTTGAAATGCATTTAATTAAAAAAATCAAACTGTGTTTTTAATCACGTTATTATTGAAAAACTTCATTGTTCTCTGTGCATAAAGGAGACACTATTTGAATAATTTCCGTACAATCTGCAAAACTATCCTGTCTAGGATAACTCTTGGAGAAGCTAATAAGTAATTCGTGCATTTGTAACCAAATATTCAATTTAGCACAAGCTACTTAAACTTATATAAATGGATATAGTCAGTTTTAAGCAGAAAGTGACACAAGTGGAATTAATAAAAATATATTGGCAAAATGTCTTAATTTTGTGATTACTTCACAAAATATTTTTAGATGTAATTCATGACCCAAGAGCAGCCTAACTGAGACTGCTGAGAGTCACATGGTCTTCCCCGTGCAGCGTCAGCCAGCGGCTGTCTCCTCTCCTACAGTCGAAGGACTCATGAAAGTGCTTCTGCACTAATTACTTCTCATTTGTTAAAACACACTAAACTGTTTGTAACAAACCATACCACCTATTCTGTGTGTCAAACACATGCTGCTAATGAACATTGTGCCAGTCTTTGGCCAGCTAGTTGCATAGTTATTTGCGGAAATAACAAATACATCCATCCAACTTCTTCCACTTATCCGGGGCTTCTTACCGGTGGGACATGCCCGAAACACCTCCCCAGGGAGGTGCCCAGTAGGAATCCGGAACAGATGCCTGAGCCACCTCAGCTGGCTCCTCTAGATGTGTGACTGAGCTCCTAACCCTATCTCTAAGGGAGCGCCCAGCTACCTGGCGGAGGAAACTCATTTATACCGTTTGTATCCACGATCGTGTCCTTTTAGTCGTTAGCTTCGTCTTTCGACTCAACTCCAGTCCGATGCAGCGACTGCATCACTGCAGCCGCTGCACCGATCAGCCTGTCGATCTCACGCTCCTTCCTTCCCTCACTCGTGAACAAGACTCCGAGATACTTGAACTTCTCAACTTGGGGCAAGGACTCCCCACCCGGAGAGGGCAAGCCACCTTTCTCCGGTTGAGAACCATGGCCACGAATTTAGAGGTCATGATTCTCATCCCAGCCGCTTCACACTCGGCTGCAAACCGTCCCAGTGCAGCTGCAGGTCCGGGTTTGATAGAGCCATCAGGACAACATTGTCTGCAAACAGCAGAGCTGAGATCCTGGTCCCCAAACTGGACACCCTTTGAACCCTGATTAGGTACTCAGGGTGGATCTCATCCACCCCCGGAGCCCTGCCTTCGAAGAGTTTGCCAACAACCTCTGTGATTTCAGCTTGGATGTGTCCTCAAAATATTCTTTCCATCGTTCGACGACATCCCCAGTCGAGGTCAGCAGGTCTCCACCCGCACCATAAACGGTGTTGGTGAAGCCCTGCTTCCACCTCCTGAAGTCACCAGACGGTTTGTCAGAATTTCTTCGGGGCTGACCGATAGTCCTCCTCCATGGCCTCCTCAAACTCCCCCCAGGCCTGGGATTTCGCCTCTGCGACAGCACAAATTTCGGGGACAAGCCAAAGAGGCCTGAAAGGCCTCCTTCTTCAGCCTGATAGATAAGATAAGATAAGATAATCATTTATTGTCCCACATGGGAAAATTTCATTGGTGCAACGCAGGAAGATACAGAGGTAGATACAGAGGAAAAGAACAGAACAGATCACTTATAGGAAGTCTGAAAAACACTTTCAGTAGAAGATCTCCTATAAATAAAAACTCCCATAGACAAATAAATAAATAAATACATAAATACCATTGCGTGTGATCACGACAGTAATTGCATGATAGGCCTCGTTCTTTAGCCTGACGGCATCCGGTGTCCACCACTGGGTTCAACCCAATTTTCTCTAAACAATATCTCAACTAATTGGATGTGATGTGCATGCATGTAGGAGGGGAAGTGAGAAAGAACATCAAGACTCATATCTATAAACAGCAACCTAAACAAAAGCAAGATGGTTAAATGTGAAGAGTATTGCCAAAGAAAGAAGGGATGTTGAAATAAGTTTTTTGTCTTTATGTTGTAATTTGAAGGTGAATGTATTACTGTCTAGCTTTTGGGAGCATTGATTATTTATGAGAAATTAAATGCAAACATTAAAACTTTGTTTTTCATAGAAACGTTGATTTATTTTTTGTACATAAAAAGGACATACAGGAAATAATGTTATACTGCCCCTTTCTGGCTCTTAGTGATTTCACAGGTGTAAAACAGTTGCAGCCCTGGAATGATCTGTAAACACAAAACTTCTTCTAAATGGCATTCCACCTCCTAAGCTTTTTTTAATTACTTTTTTTTAAATTCAAACCAAAATTGTGTTTTAAAATGATCTTCAATTTAATAGTATTGACGGCTTGGATCTAGTTTGTGATTTTCAAACTCGATAAGTTTAGTGACGCAGATTTGAAAGGTTCTAGTCACAACCACATGCGTCGTAAACAATATTTTTTTCACACAATATAAGCATAAAACACGTTTTTGCGTCACATCATTTTGGAAACTTTAATTCTATAAAATTCCATATTAACAAGATGTCTTAATAGACTTCATTAGAGAACAGAATGTAGTTAAAAGGTAAATAAAATGTACAAATATCCATTTTCTTTTGTGTATGTGTATATAACGAGCAGCCAGAAGACAATAGTACCATGAACTTGGCACAATTGGTAACACTAAGCAAAAGGAGCATTTGGAAAAAATACAGTTTTGACATCTCAGTCTGTTATGATAAGTTCATCACATCCCCAGTCTTCATAACTGCCATCAGGAAGATACCTGCGGATGATGATGGGAATCTTCCTACCCCTGTTGGAACAGAACAACAGTTGTGAGAATTGAGTATTTTAAAATCATTTGTTTAATTCGGTTTTGTTAGTTTATTCAAATGTCTAGGCTTCCACAGTGTTTCTGGCACTTCCCAAGATCTACTCACTTCAGTTCTTTCATGGCAATTTGCAGGGGATCCGTTTCTCCCTCCAGCTCCACCATAACTGGGGCACACATCCTGTTAGTCAGTAAAAAACAAATTAATGAAAGCAATTTACAGGTACAAGGCTAGAGGCAGATTTGAACTACTAAGCTTGGTTTAATTTGTTTTTAGTGGCAGGGCACCTTGACCCCAAAGTTATATTTTTAGCCAATGCTTGACAAAAGAGCCACAAAAGCGATAAAGGCCTCTTTAGTATCCAAATTAGGACCAACTACCACTGTATTTCCAACAGAAAGTCGCAGATAACTTAAAAAAGTGGGATAGTCTCCACTTTGGCACTGTTTATTATTATTCATTGTTGTATGTTGCACCTTAAACGCTGAACAAGTTCCTGGTGTGTGAATTTTGTTCACTGACAATGGCAATAAACATTTTTTGATTCTAATTGAATTCAATGAGCATTTGCACAAAAAAATAAATGGTGCCAAATTAGCTACAGATGCTAAAGTCATCAATCTGAATCCTCACGATGGTTCTAGGCTTGACTATCAAATATATGCTTCACACACAACTAACAAGAGTGCCCACGTTAGGGAGGAAAATAAATAGTCTTGCCATATGACACAATCAAAAGGCTTCAGGAGTGTGGAATATGGACTTGTGCAAAGGCCAGGTGAATCATCTTTAGCTTTGTGGTGATTCCTGGTGTTTTATTTGCTTTTGGACTAAGTTGTGGCATTAATTCAGGAGCATTTGATGAGTATAGTGAAGTTGCTCATTACTTTCTACTGTAGCACCTTCAGAAACATGGAGCATTGTTCAGGATGTGACTAGGGACGCGAGAGACCGAACATTGAAGCGGCAGCTGTAAGATCACTGACTTTATTTGAAGCGTTTTAAGCCGCCGCGTGCGTCGCCGCTTGTGCCGCTCCGTGAGTTAGTTTAAGACGCTTGTTAAAGGTTGTGCTTTGGTTTGGGTGTAAATATTGTAACTTCTCGCTCAGGTCAGTAATGCTGGTTTAGTGCTCACAAGTTGTCACTTTGTCTTGAACAGAGTTGGTTACTGTTGGCCGTAACCATGGCGATGGAACAGGAACATCAAAAACCACCTCGTCTCCTGAGCCGCTCTTAGCTCCGCCCCAGAGACCGCACGCACGCGCACTAGAGACTAGGGTCGCTACAATATGAATGAAATAACTGTATTATGTTGTGATGTAGCATTTATTTAGGTGGGTTAATGTGCAATATACATATTTATACATCTAAGTAAATACTAAGTCAAAGTAATATTGTTTAATTGCTGGATTCATTAATTGGAGCTTATATTTTGTAATAGTATTTGTATTCTACAGTTGTTAAATATGGTCTTGTGTTTAATGCTGTTAATATGATGTATTGTGTGTAGTGTAAAATATTTTCATATTCTATTTTTGATACTGCCAAGTTGATTGATTTATAGTGGTTCTAGTTGACTGTTATGCTAGTTTTTGAAGGTTTTTACCCGACTTTGATGCCAATGGATCTGCAAAATTAAAGAGTGGAAATGTATCTAAAGGCATTAAACTTCAGGTGTGGGGAACAGCCCAGTCAAATCAGTAATACACTTGACAAACATAGTATCAGCTGAAACAGCTGCCCCAATACCAATACTCAACTTGCTCTTGTTCGGGAGTTCTTCCTCTAGTAAAAGAGTAAAACACATGAATGTGAACGTGTCGTAGCTTGTGATTTGTAAGTTGTAACTTCTGTTAATAAACAGTGAATAAACCAGATAAATTGAGTTTATTTCAGTCTGCAGTTAAGCCTTGTGTTTGATAGTCGTCCTTGTTCATGTGTCTTCAACTTAATTGAGCCAAGTAGCTTGTGTTACGCTGTTGTAACATTATGCAAAAATGGCATGAGTTCAGCCGGACTCATTAGGTCCGGACCTGAACCTAAACCTCTGGATTCGAATCCGGACTTGAACCTGAACGTGGGTTTAGGTATGCATCCCTAGATGTGACGTAGGATTTGTTTTCTCCTGATGCTACCACGAAAATAGGTTTAAATGAACACGAGAATTTCCAGCATTGTAACGTTGTTGTTGCACTTACGCAATCTGTAATGCTCTGGTCCCAAGCACTCTGGCCCTCTCATACTTGGTCATGTATGGAGTAGTGATTCTCTTCTGGTTGGCCTGCTGGCCTTCTCCAGCTGGAAGGATTTGGACATTCTCCTGGTCCTCCTGTTTCCAGAGATACAACTTAATATAGCTCAGAAAAGTATGTCTTTAATAGAAATGTTCATGATGACAGTAATAATATGATGAATAATGCAGTAAGTAAGTAATTAAATCAATAAAGTGAATTGAGCAGCAGAATGATGGTCAGCTTGAGTTAAGCGTGTAACTTAAACGTTTTCTAAAGCTATGCAGAAGATCTCGTTGTAAATAGTGAGAGGTACAGGGACCGGGATAATAATACAGGGTGTGAAATGTCAATCTTACATCTTCCGCATTCTCCAGGTCGTCCAAGCCCTCATCCTCCTCCGCGTCATCGAAATCTCCGTCATCAAAACTGCAGAATTACAACATTTATTACCATTACAACACAGCAAAGCAAAGGTACCAGAGCTAGACTTGTTGAAACACAATTCACTGAAACTACAGTGCCGTCGACCTCAGTCCACGTTTGTGTTTTTGTCTAAATACGAGCTTGTATCATGCAGCTTGTACACTCACTTATCTTCGTTGTCGGACATATTTGCCTCGTTCGTAAAAAATCACTCGCAAAAACAACAAATTAAGACTATAAATTGTGAAAAGGTTTTGTCAATAAAGCCACGTGACGCAGAAATCCCAGTTCCGCTGTTTGTATCTTGGGTTTTCGGTTGTTTAGATCAGCGTTGCTGCCCCCTTGTGGCATGGATGTATTATGTTACGCCTTGTGGCGGCTTCTTCTCCTGCTTTCTTCGTTTTGTTTTATGGCGAATGGCACTCAACAAATATCATTTCCGCCATCTACTGTTTGTCTACATGTCTTACTTGTCATTGTTTCAGCAGAATGTGCAAATTCCTCAGTATCTGGTGCAATTCTTTCCCTGTGACGAACAAAAAAAAGCATCACTTCTATTCTTTCCGACCTTCCCTGAAGTCCACAAGCACAATTTATGACAATAACAATGAAGGCCAAATCATTATTGTTTTAAATCCAAAGGCACAATGCCTTTCGGCCCTATCTGAATTCGAAGTGTTTTTCTTTATTCATTTTTTATTTTATTTTATGCAAATTATTAACTGTTATGGTTTATAGTAGAGTACAATATATTTAAATGTTAATTTATTTGAATATTTTAATGTATACCAAACTAACGTAAGGTAATGTGATTTTAACCTTGTTACAACTGTGGTTCCTCATTGTGCGCTCACTGTGTTTTCATTTATTTATGCGTGTTTGAGATGGCCTGTATTAAGATAAGATAAGATATTCCTTTATTGTCCACACGAGGGGAAATTTCGTTGTTACATCGCAGTAGATACAGGGGAAAGGACAGATTATAGGAAGTTTCAAAAAAACGCTCTTAATAGAAGAACTCTTATAAACAAAACAAAAAACTCTTATTAACAAAACTCCTCTCATATCTTAATAGGGAATCGAGGGAGAATAAAATAAAATAAGATAAATAAAATAAAAAAGATAAAGATAAAAAATAATAAAATAAAATAAAACAAAATAAAAAAGTAAAAAATAGCTAGCATAAGACTAAATAATACTAATAATAAGTTATTAAACAAAATAAAACACTCTTATTTACATCAGTTGTATTGTCCTGCAATCGATGCTCAAGTGCTCAGAAAATGTCTCTTTTCACATACCCCTATCCCCGCCCACATCCTTGTACTTAGTTACGATCACTAACACAAAATAAGACTCAGATATATACATGTAAGGTTCTGAAATGTCATGTAGCCATTTAAAAAAAAAGAAAAAAAAAAAAGTATGTAAAACATGTAAATGACAATCGCTGCTTGTTATGGCAAAATGTCACTATGAAAAGTTTAGAAGTTTAGAACAGAAAGTCAATGTTGTTGGTTTTCTATTAGGCCCACTAAGCTGTTAAAGATACATTATTATGCTTTACAATGTATAAAATGTAAAGTAATCATCTAGGCTTACTTCAGTAGTTCAATACAAAGTAACACACACACACACACACACACCAAAATAAACTTATTGTAGGCTTTTTTGTTGTCATATTTTGTATTAGATTAGAAAGAGCATCCTGAAAAGTCTTAGTGTCCTGTCCAAACCATACTTCATCCTTTTGAGCTAAAACAACAACAACAACAACAACAACAACAACAACAACAACAACAACAACAACAACAACAACAACAACATTCCTTATCATTATTGTATGGGTGCTGTGGCATTAATATGACTGATGAATGTTTGTGCCGACTACATTTGTCCCATAAGAATAGATTGGTAAGAAAAACTTTAATTTACTGTTGAATTTTTAAAAGTACTGTAAATGTCATGACCTGTTTCAACACGTCTTCAGTTACAGCTTCCAGGGTCAAAGACACATTGTTGACTACTTTCACCTTCACCACCTGCCTCGATGGACAGTCTAGATATAAATGGGGAAAGAAAATGAAAAGACATTGTAGGAACAGATAGGACTACTCGCCATTGCCGACAAAGGGGTGTGACGCGGTCTTCAGTCTCCATGCCGACGCCATTCAGAGCCGCACAGGAAAGTCCAGAAGTTTTATCGTTAAACTTAATAAAACCACACCGGACCGTCCACTTCCACGAGTCTCTGTAGAGGCCGATGTGGGTGTAGAGTGAAATCACACCATGCAGCTGTTCATTCTCCTCTTGGTGCCTTATGCTGGACAGGTCAGTGTGGTACTTCCCGCAGTAACTTTGAGCTTCCCGCCAGGTCATGTGTACCCCAACATATTGGACGCATAAAACAAAGATTAAAACATTTACGGTAATAATTTAAAACAAACACATCACAAGCTTATAGCGAATTCAGACAAAACTGAACTCCATTAGAAAATGTTGTTTGTAGACCTGAAACCTGAATCCATTTATCAGTACATCAAAATCTCACTTACTGTTTATAGTGTGGTGCAGATCATCTGTTTTTATGAGCCTAATTAAGCTGTAAATGACTAAAATAAACTAAACCGTCCTCAGACCCATCTCCAACTATTCACCCACCTCACTGTTTATCTGTCTGTGTAAGTACATCATCCCGGGGCTGAAATGGAACAATCAACACCCCATTGAAAAGTTGTGTCCGTCGTAACATTTCATTTCCTTTTTCATAACTATGTGGCGTTAATTCAACAATGCTAAAGTAGGTGGCATATAACAGTCAGACAAGTCAGCACAGCCTCACCCAGTATCATATTAGGCAATAGTGACTACAGTGGCCAGCTCCAGCGTCTACAGTTTTAACACTGTAACCTGAGAAGCAGATAAAAGGTATGTTTGATGATACACAGGAACCAGTCTTCCAATGTCAGTTCGTTAGCATCACTCCACATGTATTAATGTTGTCAATCCTGGTTCCCACCGTCTGAACTTGTCATGTCCTCCGTGATAGTAGCCCTCTCTCTGCAGTGACCACTTCCAGCTGTTGTTTTCATTGTACAATCCGGTCCAGATGTGGCCCAAAGGTCGACTTCTCAGCAACGGTCCAACTGTCCCTCATCATCTACAGTGGCGCAGTGTAGGTCATGGGTTCTGCAGTAGCTCTGAGCTTCGGTCCACGCTAGTTTATCCTCAATAAGCTTGTTTGCCCCAGGAGTCTTTGGTGTTGATGCAACAAACAATGAAGCAGCATGTAGATCTGTACATAATAACACAGAACGTTAAATCAAGATTGTCAACATGAATTATATGATTTATAACATGTAATATGCAGCTCACTGAAATGCAGGATCAGACAAAGCGACCTCATAATGATATCTGTCCTCTGACTAAATGTTACGAACTATAAATATTTCACAGTAATAAATGATAATTAAACAACACGTCTGTTTCTTCTCTCAAACTAAAGCTTGTAATATTACATTGCGGTTTATATTTGTGCAATGCAAACAAAAATCCATAACATTTGCATTGACAAAAACAGGTGTTTATCTTGTGTGTGCTCCAAGAGCGAGCTATTGAAACAAAACATGTGACAGGGTCATGTTTTACATACATACATACATGAACAAACAAACATAAAAATGTATTAAGATGAGACACACATTTCTCTCACACAGTTCACAGAGGCGCTGCCACCAGGATTTATTGGTTCTGTGATAAGAAGTTAATTGCAAAGTAAGTTTTATATAACAACACAAGGTGTTTCTGAACCACGCCTTAAACTCAGAGAGGTGTACATTAACACTACCAACATTTGTTAAACTATTAAATATTTTGACAGTTGCAGACACTTACAAACAAAA